>NC_139784.1:7272655-7497655 GCF_965231275.1 Zosterops lateralis | reverse complement strand
ACACACTCGCAGCACTCCTCGGGAACGTGGTTCCCGGGAGCCTCGACACAAACCGGCCTGCCTGACGAAAACCCCGGTCCCTAGGCCGTCGGCACCCAAACTTTGGCGATGAACATCGCCTCGCAGACCGGCCGGGACCGAGGAAAAAAAAACCCAGCCGGGGGGGAAAATTAAAAAAAACCCCCCCAGCTGGGGATTTTTTATTCTAAATTTAAAGTGTGTTGAAAAACCTGAAAGGCAAAAGTCACGCACACAAGGTTACAACCAGTCAACACATGCACCTCCTTCAGCTTACAAACAAACTCACCCTCACTCTCACCTCAAAGCACCTCCCAACAACCCCCAACCATTGACACGCACTCGCGGCACTCCTCGGGAACGTGGTTCCCGGGAGCCTCCACACAAACCGGCCTGCCTGACGAAAACCCCGGTCCCTAGGCCGTCGGCACCCAAACTTTGGCGATGAACATCGCCTCGCAGACCGGCCGGGACCGAGGAAAAAAAAACCCAGCCGGGGGGGAAAATTAAAAAAAACCCCCCCAGCTGGGGATTTTTTATTCTAAATTTAAAATGTGTTGAAAAACCTGAAAGGCAAAAGTCACGCACACAAGGTTACAACCAGTCAAACCAGTCAGCACACACACACACACACACACACAGGCAAACACAAGCAAACACAGACAACTCTCATACACACCCAGTCACTCTTCAGCATAGGTGGTAGATTCCAGGAAACTTGTAGCATCGGCAACCGCAGAGATGCTAATCCTCCTCAGGGACCTGGAAGACAACAAGAGGTGGTCAACAAAGGCTTATCTGACAGCAAGTTATCCCCACTCCAGGCCCACATCTCTTAGGCCCAAAACTCCATAGAAAATAGGTGAACTGTGAAGTTTTACAACTGTTCTACCTCACTAAGACTATGTGCCAGGGCAGGGCAGCTCATACATAAGTGGCATAAGATAGCCTGATACAACATAGACACATACAATAGGATACAGCATAGTCACATACAATAGCATCCAGCATAGTCACATACAATAGCATCCAGCATAGTATGATACAATATAGTCACATACAATAGGATACAGCATAAGGCAGCATAGTCACATATAATAGGATACAACATAGTCACATACAATAGGATACAGCATAAGCCAGCATAGTATGATACAATATAGTCACATACAATAGGATACAGCATAAGCCAGCATAGTCACATACAATACAATACAGCATAAACCAGCATAGTCACATACAACATATTCAGATACAATGTAGGCACATACAACATAAACCAACATAGTGAGATGCAATAGACTCAGATACAATGTAGGCACACACAATATAAGCCGACACTGAGAGATGCAATATTGGCACATTCAATGTTGGCACACACGATGTGAGCCGAGAGACAGAGAATACAAGTGCTGACTTCAGATGACTCTGGAAGATACTGCATGCACATGAGGGGAATGTAATACCCTCCCTATAAAAGTCCAAGAGAATGGCATCTGAAAAGGCAGCACTACTGAAGCTGAGAACGAAAATGGATGAGAACGCTCAAGTGTCCATGTGCCAGCCTCAAAAAGTCAAAATGTAACAAGGCCAGAATAAGGATGATCCGGAAAAGTATGTGAGGAGAGTACGGCCGACGTCGGCCTGAAGGATGCAGATAAAGCGCCTGGATGTAACAAAGGCCTATCACACAGAAGACAAGGGACACAAACAACACAACGCAGACAACACAGCAGACACAACTTGAAACTGCCAGGCAGCTTCACCTTATGGACCCAAGACTCCTAGCACAAGATGAGCCACAGGCCGATGATGCCAAAGGAAAGAAAGCTTTAAGGCAATAGCACGTGATGATGAAACAGAACTCCTTACAAGAACTAGTGCCTAAGTTGTTAATAGGATGCTCGAGAAGCTGGGTAGGCCGAGAGAAGGAAGCGATGACTGCCGGGTGACTGTGGCGATAGCTCTGGACGCGAAGGTGACCTCCTCGGGTGAAAACGTCCACGAGGATGTTGAGACTTGAAGATGGATGACGGCGCAAAACACGCGAGGACGCGGAACTGCCCTGCCCGGCAAAGCCTCCGGTGAGGCCGAGGTGAAACCCTCTCCCGTTACTTCCCACTAGGGCCCTCTCCTCTAAGCTAACTCTGAATTGCCTCCTTTTGCAAAGCTTTTTCCCCTTCACCCAAACACCAGCCCAAACACTTATCTTTCAGAAGATGAGCGCACAAAAATCCATCTTCAATGGAAAAGAACACATCCGCTTCAGTGCTGCCATATCCGATCTTGGGCTCCACACCTCATGGTACCTAAGACAACAAAACAGAAAATGTGACAATTGCCTGACAGAAAACATAATCCCCAGGCCTCCACTGCACCGCTACCCCGGCTCACCTCAGATAACCATTTGACTCCTGAGGCAGCCCGGAGGGTACCTGCAAAAGGAAAAGGTACACATTTAGCGTGCTGTTAGACACCGCTCACCTGAGTCATCCTGCCAAAATGTCAACTCACCTGCTTGCCTCTCTTCCCTGGTATGCGTAGGGCCGCAGCAGCTCCTACAAAGAAACAAAGCAAAAAGCAGGCTGAGTAACTGTGAAAACACAACTGCTCCAGGCTGACAGAACTCTGAAACATGTATATCTTAAACTTGTACCCACCAAGCTGCTGGGATCCAGGACTGGAACACCTTGCAAGTGGACCACCTAAAAAAAAAAAAAAAAAAAAATCATCAACAGTGTATGCTTAGAGTTGCACCAGAAATTGAGACCTAAGCAACAACTGCTTCCATCCACCAGTCAACACTCACCTTGTCTGCTTCACCTGGAGTGCCAGTATCCCATGTTACCTCCTAAAAATAAAGACAAAGAACAATGCTGTAACACAGGCACCATGTACACTGCCACTGCAGAGACAAACAAGGACTGACTTAAACTCACACCCACCTGGGCACTAGCATCCAGAACCAGGACACCTCACACACGAACCACCTGAAACAAAAAAAACAAGAGGGGATGATTAGAATTGCACCAGAAATTGACAGCACAGCAATAACAACTGCTCCCATGCACTGCCTCACCTTGCCATCCTCACAGGGACTGGCGATATCGCGCTTTACCTCCTAAAAATAAAGACAAAGAGCAGTGCTGTAACATAGCCACAATTTACACCTCCCCTACAAAGACCAAATAACACTCACCCTCTCAGAGCTACGGACTCCACCAATACAGAGTGCTCCGCTTTTAATCCATCTGACTTGATCCATCGGCAACTGAAAGAAAGTTAGGACAAAAGTCAAAGTGCTGCAGGATAACTTGACAGCTCCAGGCATCTTCTGTCAACCTACAGATAGAACCGAGAACCCAATGGACCCTACAACTCAAATTTCAAGTCCCCTACACCCAGCTGGGTGGCAGGGCAGAGCAGCACGGGGCCAAATACCAGCAACACCTGTGACACAAGAGACAACAAAGAGACACAACAGGGACAAAAATCTCTGAGCCAGAAGAATGACCATGAGAACTCAGAATAAGATGACCGAGGTAAGAACGATGGCGAGCTGACCAGGCTCAGAAAGCCCTGCAGGAAGAAGATGAAGCCAACGGGATGACTTGTCCCAAAAATCGCAAAGATGGACGTCCGAGAACACTCCAGTTGGAATCTTCTACCACACTTTGCAGTCATTCAAGACCATATCCGCCAGAAGGGATCGTTGCGGTGCACAGCTGTCGATACAGCTCAGAACAAGACCTGGAAAGGCATCGGTCTGGATGCTTCTGAAGAGAGATACAATCCCCATGCCCACCTGAGCTCTCAAGTAAACTGTTCAATGGTATCAGCACCTGGCCGAGGAAAGGAGGGACCAGAGATGCTCAGAACGATGTCAGGGTTTTTGATGCACCCCTTGAAGGGCTAAGGGAAAGGACATGAAACACTGAGTGCACAACAAACAAGTGACACGACAACCACCGGGACTGCTCTGCCCTGCACACCTCAGCATTGACATCAAAACTGAGACTTTCCCTTTATGCACCCTAAGGGGCAACTTCTTGGACAGCCTCGTCTCCAAAGCCAAGTCAAAAAGCCCTCTCGGCCAGAAGCCAACCCAGCACCCTGCTCCCATCCCCTCCGTGGCTCATCAGCGCTCTACTTATCTCTCAGACGGCTGGAGATGCAAAGTCCCATCCGGTGCAAAAGAAGGCTGCTTCTCCCTCTGGGAAATTCCTGCTATCACCAGGCTGCTCTCCCTTAGTCAGCTACAATAAATAAAACCAAACATCACTGCATGCTCTTAGCAGCACATTGCCCAAAACCCAACAATTCTGCTACTCACCATCTCCTAAGAACATCCAGGTCTTCAGGCCACACACTTCAGCCAGGTTCAGAGGCCAAAAACAAGGTCACAAGGTATACCTGGGTTTAAGAGCAGACAAGGTAATGTGGCATTGCTGAAACTTGAGAGGGTCCTCGTTCCTACTCCCTACCTCCCCAACTCCTCAGCTGTTAGCAAATCCTACCTGGAAAAGCACCTTCAAATGGAGAAGATCAAGGCTTCATCACAGAGTCCTGTAATGCTTCCAGAGGGCTCACACCCAGGCCCATCATCTCATTGGTGGGGGGAGTTCAGCACAATGAGAGTGGACTGCCTAAAACATACAATAATAGAGGCTTAGAGTGGCACCAGAAATTGACACCACAGCAATAATAACTGCTCCCATCCACTGGTCACCGCTCACCTCGCCCTCCTCAGATTGACTGGCAACATCCCGCTTTACCTCCTAAAAGAAAAACAAAGCACTGCTGTAACATAGCCACCATTTACTCCTCCCCTGCAAAGGCCAAATAACACTCACCTTCTCAGAGCTATGGACTCCACCAAAACAGAGTGATCTGTTTTCAATTCATCTGATTTAAGCCATCTGCAACTGAAAGAAAGTTAGGACAAAAGTCAAAGTGCTGCAGGATAACTTGACAGCTCCAGGCATCTTCTGTCAATCTACAGATAGCACCGAGAATCCAATGGACCCTACAATTCAAATAGTAAATCCCCCAGGCCTTGTTCTATTACCCCTACACCCAGCTGTGCGGCAGGGCAGAGCAGCTCGGGGCCAAATACCACCAACACCTGTGACACAAGAGACAAACAAAGAGACACAACAGGGACAAAAATCTCTGAGCCAGAAGAATGACCATGAGAACTCAGAATGAGATGACCGAGGTAAGAACGATGGCAAGCTGACCAGGCTCAGAGAGCCCTGTAGGAAGAAGATGAAGCCAAGAGGATGACTTATCCGAAGGACTGGAAAGATGGATGCCTGACAGTGCTCTGGTCAAAATCCTCTACCAAGCTCTGCAGTCTTGCAAGACCTAATCCACCAGAAGGGATCGTTGCGGTGCACGGCTGTCGATACAGCTCAGAACAAGACCTGGAAAGGCATCGGTCTGGATGCTTCTGAAGAGAGATACAATCCCCATGCCCACCTGAGCTCTCAAGTAAACTGTTCAATGGCATCGGCAACTGGCCGAGGAAAGGAGGGACCAGAGATGCTCAGAATGATGCCAGGGTTTTTGACGCACCCCTTGAAGGGCTAAGGGAAAGGACATGAAACACCGAGTGCACAACAAACAAGTGACACGACAACCACCGGGACTGCTCTGCCCTGCACACCTCAGCATTGACATCAAAACTGAGACTTTCCCTTTATGCACCCTAAGGGGCCACTTCTTGGACAGCCTCAAAAGCTGACTCAAAAACCCCTCTCGGCCAGAAGCCAACCCAGCACCCTGCTCCCATCCCCTCCGTGGCTCATCAGCGCTCTACTTATCTCTCAGACAGCTGGAGATGCAAAGTCCCATCCGGTGCAAAAGAAGGCTGCTTCTCCCTCTGGGAAATTCCTGCTATCACCAGGCTGTTCTTTCTTAGTCAGCTGCAAGATAACTTGACAACTCCAGGAATCTTCTGCCAATCAAACAAAACCAAACATCAGTGCGTGATCTTATGAGCAAAACCCAACAATTTCTTTCTCAAAACCCAACAATTCTGCTACTCACCATCTCCTAAGAACACCCAGGTCCTCAGGCCACACACTTCAGCCAGGTTCAGAGGCTGACACCGAGGTCACAGGGTATACCTGGGATTAAAAGCAGACAAGGTAATGTGGCATTGCTGAAACTTGAGAGGACCCTCATTCCTCCTCCCTACCTCCCCAACTCCTCAGCTGTTAGCAAATCCTACCAGGAAAAGCACCTTCAAATGGAGAAGATCAAGGCTTCATCACAGTGTCCTGTATTGCTTCCAGAGGGCTCACACCCAGGCCCATCCTCTCATTGGTGGGGGGAGTTCAGCACAATGAGAGTGGACTGCCTAAAACATACAATAATAGAGGCTTAAAGTGGCACCAGAAATTGACACCACAGCAATAATAACTGCTCCCATCCACTGGTCACCGCTCACCTCGCCCTCCTCAGATTGACTGGCAACATCCCGCTTTACCTCCTAAAAGAAAAACAAAGCACTGCTGTAACATAGCCATCATTTACTCCTCCCCTGCAAAGACCAAATAACACTCACCCTCTCAGAGCTACGGACTCCACCAATATAGAGTGATCTGTTTTTAATTCATCTGATTTAAGCCATCTGCAACTGAAAGAATGTTAGGACAAAAGTCAAAGTGCTGCAGGATAACTTGACAGCTCCAGGCATCTTCTGTCAATCTACAGATAGCACCGAGAATCCAATGGACCCTACAAATCAAATAGTAAATCCCCCATGCCTTGTTCTACTACCCCTACACCCAGCTGTGCAGCAGGGCAGACCAGCACGTGGCCGAATACCAGCAACACCTGTGACACAAGAGACAACAAACAAGGACACACAACAGGGACAAAAATCTCTGAGCCAGAAGAATGACCATGAGAACTCAGAATGAGATGACCGATGTAAAGACTAATGGAGAGCTGACCAGGCTCAGAAAGCCCTGCAGGAAGAAGATGAAGCCAACAGGATGACTTGTCCCAAAAATCGCAAAGATGGACGCCCGAGAAGACTCCAGTTGGGAGTCTCACTTTGCAGTCTTGCAAGACCTTATCCGCCAGAAGGGATCGTTACGGTGCACGGCTGTCGATACAGCTCAGAACAAGACCTGGAAAGGCATCGGTCTGGATGCTTCTGAAGAGAGATACAATCCCCATGCCCACCTGAGCTCTCAAGTAAACTGTTCAATGGCATCGGCAACTGGCCGAGGAAAGGAGGGACCAGAGATGCTCAGAATGATGCCAGGGTTTTTGACGCACCCCTTGAAGGGCTAAGGGAAAGGACATGAAACACTGAGTGCACAACAAACAAGTGACACGACAACCACCGGGACTGCTCTGCCCTGCACACCTCAGCATTGACATCAAAACTGAGACTTTCCCTTTATGCACCCTAAGGGGCCACTTCTTGGACAGCCCCATCTCCAAAGCCGACTCAAAAACCCCTCTCAGCCAGAAGCCAACCCAGCACCCTGCTCCCATCCCCTCCGTGGCTCATCAGCGCTCTACTTATCTCTCAGACGGCTGGAGATGCAAAGTCCCATCCGGTGCAAAAGAAGGCTGCTTCTCCCTCTGGGAAATTCCTGCTATCACCAGGCTGCTCTCCCTTAGTCAGCTACAATAAATAAAACCAAACATCACTGCATGCTCTTAGCAGCACATTGCCCAAAACCCAACAATTCTGCTACTCACCATCTCCTAAGAACACCCGGGTCCTCAGGCCACACACTTCAGCCAGGTTCAGAGGCTGACACCGAGGTCACAGGGTATACCTGGGTTTAAAAGCAGACAAGGTAATGCGGCATTGCTGAAACTTGAGAGGGTCCTCGTTCCTCCTCCCTACCTCCCCAACTCCTCAGCTGTTAGCAAATCCTACCAGGAAAAGCACCTTCAAATGGAGAAGATCAAGGCTTCATCACAGCGTCCTGTATTGCTTCCAGAGGGCTCACACCCAGGCCCATCATCTCATTGGTGGGGGGAGTTCAGCACAATGAGAGTGCACTGCCTAAAACACACAATAATAGAGGCCTAGAGTGGCACCAGAAATTGACACCACAGCAATAACAACTGCTCCCATCCACCGGTCACTGCTCACCTCGCCCTCCTTAGATTGACTGGCGATATCCTGCTTTACCTCCTAAAAACAAAAACAAAGAGCAGTGCTGTAACATAGCCACCATTTACTCCTCCCCTGCAAACTCCAACTAAGACTCACCTTCTCAGAGCTACGGACTCCACCAATACAGAGAGATCTGCTTTTAATTCATCTGATTTAAGCCATCTGCAACTGAAAGAAAGTTAGGACAAAAGTAAAAGTGCTGCAGGATAACTTGACAGCTCCAGGCATCTTCTGTCAATCTACAGATAGCACCGAGAATCCAATGGACTCTACAACTCAAATTTCAAGTCCCCAGGCCTTGTTCTACTACCCCTACACCCATCTGGGCGGCAGGGCAGAGCAGCTCCGGGCCAAATACCAGCAACACCTGTGACACAAGAGACAACAAACAAGGAGACACAACAAGGACAAAAAACTCTGAGCCAGAAGAACGACCATGAGAACTCAGAATGAGATGACCGATGTAAAGACTAATGGAGAGCTGACCAGGCTCAGAAAGCCCTGCAGGAAGAAGATGAAGCCAACAGGATGACTTGTCCCAAAAATCGCAAAGATGGACGTCCGAGAACACTCCAGTTGGAATCTTCTACCTCACTTTGCAGTCTTGCAAGACCTAATCTGCCGGAATGGATCGTTGCGGTGCACGGCTGTCGATACAGCTCAGAACAAGACCTGGAAAGGCATCGGTCTGGATGCTTCTGAAGAGAGATACAATCCCCATGCCCACCTGAGCTCTCAAGTAAACTGTTCAATGGCATCGGCAACTGGCCGAGGAAAGGAGGGACCAGAGATGCTCAGAACAATGTCAGGGTTTTTGATGCACCCCTTGAAGGGCTAAAGGAAAGGACATGAAACACCGAGCGCACAACAAACAAGTGACACGACAACCACCGGGACTGCTCTGCCCTGCACACCTCAGCATTGACATCAAAACTGAGACTTTCCCTTTATGCACCCTAAGGGGCCACTTCTTGGACAGTCCTGTCTCCAAAGCCGACTCAAAAACCCCTCTCGGCCAGAAGCCAACCCAGCACCCTGCTCCCATCCCCTCTGTGGCTCACAGCCCTCTACTTATCTCTCAGACGGCTGGAGATGCAAAGTCCCATCCAGTGCGAAAGATGGATGCTGTTCCCCCAGTGAAATTCCTGCTATCACCCGGCTGTTCTTCCGTAGTCAGCTACAATAAATAAAACCAAACATCACTGCATGCTCTTAGCAGCACATTGCCCAAAACCCAACAATTCTGCTACTCACCATCTCCTAAGAACACCCGGGTCCTCAGGCCACACACTTCAGTCAAGTTCAGAGGCTGACACCAAGATCACAAGGTATACCTGAGTTTAAGAGCAGACAAAGTAATGTGGCATTGCTGATACTTGAGAGGACCCTCACTCCTTCTCCCTACCTCCCCAACTCACCCCAATGCCTTGGCTGTTACCAAAGTCTACCCAAATGACACCTTCAAAAGGGAAAGAATAAGGCTTCTTCAGAGAGTCCCAGAACACTTTCAGAGGGGTCATGAGAGAAGCCAACTGGGTCTGTTGGCCGGTTGATGAGGGGATCTCAGTGTAATAGGATTGGACCACCTAAGACACACAAATGACAATAAATTCTTAGACTTACACCACAATGTGGTCCTATCATTATATCTCCAGGCTGTGGCCCCTGACTTATCTTTGAGGTGAATCCACTTTGGAGCTGAAATGAGTCTGCCTCAGAAGACCCCACGCTCGCCACTTAGCCTCAATCAGATACAAAAAAGAAAACCAAGACCAATGTACAAATTTAGTGGCACATGGGTCAAACCCCCATGAGGGGGCTACTTGCCCTCTGCCAAGTGTGCCTGGGCCCTGGAGTCTGTGGCTTCACCCCACATTGAAGGCTAGGGCTGTTAGAATGTTTGATACCCAGGTTAGTGAAGGGCAAAATTGCACAGCACTTCTGTGAGCATGGTGGATGTGCTGTAAGACACATCAATGAACCTGCTGTTTCTTGTGAAAAAGCCCTGGGGGAGGCCCTCAAGTGAACACCCTTTCTCACTTTGTGGCCTTCAAAATCCCCGAACTGTAATTACTAACCGGGTACCCAGCTCACAATCCTTGACTTACCTATTAGAAGCCTTGATCACAAACATCACCTTTGACACAAACCCTTTTGTGGCAACGAATCTGCTGAAAGAATCTGAAGTATCATACTTGACACAACCTGGAATTTCAGGAGCTGCACTCCTCCTAAAAAAAAAAAAAAAAAAAAAAAACAAACCCAGAAATTACAAAAGCACCTTACCACCCCTGAACACACAACCCAAACCCCTAAACTTAAATACTCCCTGTATTCAATAGTGTCTTCTTCATGGAGTCTTCAAAGCCTCCCTCACTTGCAGGTGCCCAAAAGCACCTACTGAATTAAGCTGAGATAAACCAAAAGAGCCTCTTCACTGAAAAGAGAGGAGAGCTCTTATCCCAGCTGATCCCCAGGAGGGAATGAAGCCCTTAGCAAAAGCTGGGGTTTATATACCCCTGTTGGGGGGGCCGCCTCCCTTTCCCACAATTCCCTGGGAAAAGGGAGGAGACAAATCCCACCGGGTATAAAAGCCCTGGGAAAGGCTGTTGTTGTTTGGCTCCTCTGACTTAAATTCCAGGTGAGTAAGGGGCCCCATGTAGTGATAAACACATCAGAAAAATAATAGTGCTTTCTTTTTTGCTGGAACAACCTTGAGCAAAAGGGCAGAAAATGGGTGAAAAAGAAAGCTTTGTGTTTTGGTAAGGTAGTTAGATAAATTGGATAACTTGTTGCTGACTTGTGTTATTATTCTTAAGTGATTACTAAGTAGTACTCCACATGTGACTAAATAGGAGAGAGAAGATTAATGCCAATAAGAATGGGATAAATCTCACTAGGACTTTTAATTAGGGTCCCCTTAGTTGTATCTACATTATAGAAAAAAATAAGAAATAATAACAGACTCCCAGGCAGCATTATGTGCTGGGCTCGCTCCCGTCTGAGATATTTGGGACCAGGCTGTGGGTAAAAGTGCCCTGAAATGCTGTTTTAAAATGCTGAAAATGGATACCTTCCTCTAACTGAACCCATTAAACTGAGGAAAGGGGGAAGATACCCCGCTTAAACTGACACAATGGGCAATAAAAGGCTTCTCCCCTTTGCTTTAGTCCCCTAAAATATTGGCAAAAGAAGAGTTTTCCTGTGGGAAGATAACTAGGAGTAATGCTAAAGGCAATCCTAGCTCTGCTACACTGCAGCTATGTTAATTATCAAAGAGTGGGAACAGTCTAGCCCTCCCAGGTATGGGCGTGATAAAGAGTGAGTTAGCTGGGAGGGGGGTCAGTGGGAGTCTGCTAGCCGTGCTGTGCGGAGGAAAGGACGGGAGGTCTGTCGAGGGAAAAATGACATAAGCTACAGTACTAGGGACAGAAGGGGATAGGCAGGTGTGCTAGGGACAGAAAAGAGTTAGCTGGAGAGCAGAAGTCCCTCTCACCTACTGGTTCCCTGTGCGGGCAGGCAGAGGTAACCCCTTAAAAATGACCCCTGGGGGACCCAGTGCCTTGTAATCCTTGCAAGTCACACCTGGAACTGCTTGAACTTGGATGGCTGGGGAGAGGTAAAGAAAAGTCCTGGAGGTCATTGGCTTCGCTGCACAGCCTGCTGTCTGCCTCTGAAGCTTGAGGGCTCTGGGGTGTCCACACCATGGAAAACAGCTGTCCCTTGGGTCCAGGGGTGATTTAGAAAGATTTGGGAAGGACATGCAGTTGCTGGGATAATTTCAGTGGTTTTAGGACCAGGTCTAGGATGCTTAAGCTTTTTAGGAGCTGGTGGAAATAGTTTAGGTGTTCTGAAGCAGGCCGGTCAGGATTTAAAGAAGGTGACTGTGGATTTGGGGGCTTCTAGAGGCCCCTGAAAAGTTTGTAGGACCTCCTAAGTCCTCCTAGGCCCTGGAATACCACTCAGAAACCTCTGATGGCCTGCTAGAGGGACCTGATGACATCTATGGTATCCCTGGAGGTCATGAGGTCCCTGAAACTTTGCCAAGACTTAATGGAGCACCAAATGTTCTGGTCTGCTGGGATAGGGATGATTCTGAACAGAAAATTACTCCCCTGCCAGGAGCACGAGTTGTAACATAATGTGCCTCGTGGACTCTCCTGATAAACTGATGTTGTGAGCCCCTCGGGGGCTCAGGGATAGAGAGGAAATGAGAATCTGAGGCCACCCGGAGGTGTACTGTGGGGATACAGATAGAGACAGGGTAAAGGCAGTCTTGCCTCTCATATATTGCAGCTATGTTAATTAGTCAAGAGTGAGACCAGCCTTGCCCTCACACCTATGGGTGCAATAAAAGAGTGACTTACCTGGTAGACGGACAGTTGGAGTCTGCCGGCCGTGCCACGAGGAGGAGGGGACTGCAGGGCACGCGAGGGATGGACGGGGTTAGGTGGCCGTGCTAGGGACGGGAAGGAGCGAGCTGGAACTGCAGAAGGACGAGAGAAGAAAGAGAAAGAGCCAGAGCTGTGTGGATCTGCTCATGGGAGGCTACATAGAAGAGATATGAAAGACTTCTAGATAACAAGGTGCTGATGCCTGAAGCCTTCTGAGGTTTTAAAGAAGCACTCGGGGTGTTGTGGCTGTCTCAACAACGGCGGTGTACCATCTGCCAGTCCCGGTCCGGTAAAAATTGTCTGACGTTTGCAATTTTGATAAGCGCATTCCTGGTTTTCTACAATAGCACCTGAGTAGAAAAGTGGCTGGATTCCACAGGTAGGAAAGATTTCTGATTGGATCTTTACGGGGTTTGAAGTAGCCTTCCGAATACCTAAGGCCAGCGAGAAAGCTGTCCCTAGCAGGCTTCACCTGGGAGAAATCCTCTGATGATCTGAACTTTAAGACGTGTAATCCCAAGGTCAGATCTGGGCTCCTGGCTGTAAACAAGGGCTATTTGGCATATTTAGGAACTTTCCAACCTAGTGTCTAAAGAGCCATTTAGAGGAGGCAACTCTAAGGCCAAAGCAGGCTGGAGCTTGTGTTCTCAGCACCATTCATTTAGAAAAACTCTTGTGATATTTGCAAATTTAAGAGGTGACACCCACTTTCACACCGTGGCTCCCGGATGCGAACGATAAGTCCTTTCAATGGTAAGGAAATCCACACACCCTGGGGTCTCGAGGTCGCTTCACGTGACGGTCGCAGGAGCCCAAATCCAGCCAGAGACATAGCTCCCAGGAAACTTCTACTATAAGAAATCCTGCAAAATTTGCAGTTTTAGGAGGGGAACCCCACAGGACACACGAGGCTTCTGACTCCAAATGGGAGCTTCTTTCCCCATGATGGAAAAGTCAGCGAGCCGTCCTGGCGAGACCGGTTCGTGGGAAGTGCGTGACGCTCGAGGGCTGGGCAGACCTGACTCCACAGAAGCTTTAATCTGAAAGAACTCATGTAATGTTGGTATTTTTGAAAGGTAGAATTTAGACCCTGGCTGATGCATCAGAGTGATTCTTTTACACAGTAAATAAAGATTTCCATTCCGGTGTCTGTAGGTGGCTTTGGAGACGGCCCCTGAACTCCGTGACCGAGCAGAGCCATAGTTGCTGGCAGCTGTCATCCGGGAGGAATTCTGTGACGTGCACAATTCAAGAAATGCAAAAGTTCAACACCTGATACGTAGATGCAAAAGACTGCTGTTTTCCTGAGGTAAGAAATACTTCAAACCTGACATTCGGAAGGAGTTCAAAATATACACCCGGGACTGCCGTGATTCACAAAGAGCTACATCCTGGCAGATGGTCTCTGTGGTAAAACCTGAAACACTAGAAATTTTAGGAAGCAGAATCCAAACTATGCCACCTGTAAGGAAAAGGTACCTCTGTTCAAGAGCTAGAATAACTGGCACCCGAATGTTTCAGAGTAAGTTGACGAGAGGGCTGAAGGGATGCCAAGGCCACCTACCCCTTAACTTCCTAGAACGGCTGATGTCAGACGAGCACTGCGATTTCACAAGCGGAACTAAAACTGGTTCTGAGTCGAGGGGCAGCAGTACCGCTCTCTGTCCACGAGGGGGCGACACTGCCGCTGAGGTCGGCCGGGGACTGCGGCGAGCTTTGGGGGCGGGTGGAGAACGGAGACAAAATTTGCCGGAGAGCCTGTTTCATTCCCTTCAGCCTCAGCATCTGTTCTGATGGTTTCAAAGCACTTGATTGGATCATTCCTACACAAAACCAATAGGCATTATTTTCAAAACTATTACCCATCCCTGGTCAGAGTTTCCTACATTCCTGTGTACAATAGAGTGGATAGAGAGAGGGTTTCTTTCCAAAAGAATTTAGAGACAAGCTCCTATTTTTGACAATATCTATAAAAACAAAAATTTAACAGGTTTTAGTAGTCTACAACCACCCGTGCCTGTGAATTTTCTGGCAGCTTTGGGATCATCCGGGGGAGGGCACCCAGCATGACCCCTCCTCATTCCTCACTCACCTGCTCCTCCACTGCCAGGTGGCTTCCTCTTGGTCCCAAATGGTGCCCCAAATGACATCAGAGCCCCCAAGTCTCCACCCCCTCCCCCTCAGCTTTTTTTCCTCACCCCCAAAGAAGGCAGAGAATGAGTCAAACTGCCCTGGACAGCAGCACGGTGCTTTATTCCAGCCCTTTCCGAGTGTACATCCCCCCAAAAAGGGACTTTGCTGCAACAAGAAAGGGGAACAGCCCCCAGAAGGGTTGCGGTCCCTCCTTACCCCTGCAGTCACAGGCAAGAGACACAAAGGATTGGCAGCAGAGAAGATGGGGGGGGGGGGAAATTAAGATCAGGGTGCAGGATGAAACTTTAAAAAAAAAAAAAAAAACCACCAAACAAAAAACCTTAGATGGCCAGCAGAGCATAGAGGGATTTAAAAAGAACAGAAATAGCAAATGGGACACCAGGATCCCAGATTTCCTGTGGGAAAGTGGCACAAGGAGCACCACAGAGCCACAGAGAATAAAAAAAGGAATGGGAGTGAGGCATGGAAAAAGACAGAGAAAAAGACAGAGTGCCAGACACATGGCAAGGACAGATGCATATGGCGACAAAGAGGGAAACGAGGAACCGGAGAGGAAACGACCACGGCAGGTGCTGGTGGGGGGAAGACGGGCAAGGCACAGTGCAGGGATGGAGACGGAGAGGTGTGGCTGAAAGGGGGGAGGCTTATGGAGAGAAGGGTACAATAAGTCCAAAGGACTGGGCGACAGGTGCGGACGGGTACGGGCAAAAGGATGACGAGAGGGACAAAGAAAAAGTCACAGTGAGGGACAAAGGGAAAAGAGGAATGAAAAAGGAAAGACAAAGATGTGGGGAGTGAGGGAGGGAGACAAAAAGCAGGACAGAACAGGGAGAGGGATTGAGCAACATTTATTAAATAAATATTGAGGATTCGTTCCTTACAAGAAAAAGAAGAACAAGACAGAGTGAAAGGAAGTGGGAGGGGGAGCACACAGAACAAGGGAACACAAGACACATCTATACGAGTGTCATCAGCAAAAAGAACCTGGCTGTATTCTTCTGAATTTCCCACTTCTCAGCATAAAGCTGACGTACATCTTGGGTAGCGCTACCTGGCCCTACCGACCAAGGCTTTCCCGGACAGGCACCGATTGTTACCTGGAATGCATCACCGAGGTGTTGCTGTGGAACAAAACAGTAAACATTAGGAACTCGAAAAACCCTCATCCTCTGAAAACTAAAAAGTCAGAAATAAAAAGCAAGCCTCTCCCTGCTCCAGCTGTAAAACACACACCTCGTTTGTGCAGGTGACCTGGCCTGTGCTGCACAGGTGCTTTGTCCAGGTGTCCCAGGACAAGTGCTGGTCCCTGGAGTGCTGTGGGCTGCCTGGGGGGTGGTACCTGTCAGGAACTCCTCTATTTGTCTTTGGTGGGTGATGTGCTCACAGCTGTGCAGTCCCACAGGGTCAGTGTCAGTCCCTTCCAGCCTGATCAGACAGCGGCTGAATACTTGTCCTAGGTGTCATTTCCAGGGAACCCAGCTCCTGGCACCCCTGGGGTGGGCTAAGGACACCTGTCACTGTGTGCTGGGGGGTCACGGCTAACCTGTGTCCCGCTCAGAGCATCCCCAGCTTTGTACTGTGCTCCAGGGTGCGTGTCCTGCTCCCCTGCAGCCCCTGGGGTACACTCAGAGTGACAGCTGAGTATGAATGCAGAGAAAAGTCCTCTCAAGTATAAATAAAAGACTCAGAGCAGGCATGCAATAAAGCAGTGACACGTTATTGAGCATCCATGTACTTGTAAAAGTTAAAGTTCTAATTTGGTGAGGATGACTGGGGCGGTAACAGTACAGGCAGCACAGAGGGTGGAGGTTTCCTCCAAGATGGAGTTGTAGGCTTAAAAAAATCTACTCTTTTCTTTAGCTAAAATCCATTAATTTTTTTCTTTTTTAGCAAATAGTTTTACAATTCTCTGAGCAAAAGAGTTTCCATTAAGAGCTGGTACAGTGTTTAGCCTTCCTTAAGGAAGATGCTCAGAGGTTTATCTTATAGACTATCTTTTTTTTCCATTTGATTAAGTGTTATCACTGACAACATGAGCGCATGGAACATGAGGAGGTAATAGTGGCAAAGTACATTACAATTACACCTTTCTTTTAATGTGGTATTAAAGCAGTAGAGTTGGCATTTTGTAGCTTGTTGGGCTTCCGCAATCACCGGTGTGTCAGTGGGAGGGTTTAAAATGACTTAGCTCCTATTTCATTTCATATTTGAATATGAGATTATGCAATGTGGGTACGATACCGTAGGAAGAAAGCTTTACGCGCAGGTCCGATAGGTTTTGGACGAGCGCTGGGCCGTCCTTTAAAGGTTTTGTTCCTGTTCCAAAGTTCTCATCGTCAATTTTCCTACCACAAAATTTGAATTCAAAGACACAGAATACCAGTCAAACCCGCAGATTTTTATGATTTACATAAAGAGCTGATCTGTTTTTACTTACTATTTCTCTCTTTCCCCTTATCAATTCTTTATTTCAGCATACTGTTTATATATTCTACCCCCAGGAATGTATGTCCTCTTTTTACCTCAGACACTCCCTTTCTGGTACCATGTGTACTCACCTCCTTTGGAAAGCTCTTTACTTACTCCTCAGTTATGATGGAAAGTGAGTCACTTGAAGGAGTCTTTTTGCTTTGTAGCTTTTTGGGTCCCTGGTACACCGTCAGGAAGGTGAGCGTGGCTGCCCTGAGCACGCTCTGTTCTCTGCTGAAGAGGAGATCCCTCCAGGTTAAACTCAGTTTCCTCTCCACTGTGGGTATGCCGAGCCTTGCCATCCGAGTGGGAAGAGGAAATCCAGTGGCTGAACTACCTTGGAAGGCAAATTGGCTTTAAGTGTGGCTCTGGAAAGTGTCTCTTCCAGCACCCTGCAGAACATCAGTCACTTAGGCTATAGCTTTGCCTTGTCCTCTGGCCCTAAACTCTTACCTTAAAACCTGGACATTATCGCTGGCCCGTGAGCTGTGGCCTGGTGTCTAAGCCTGGCCTAACCCAGTTTCATGGGACTGCATTTCATTTTTTTTACAGAGATTCTGAAAGAAAATTTACACCGCACCGTTCGAGTCAATGCACATGATCTCTGGCTCGTGTCACAGAAACTGCAGGAAAAGCAAAAACTCGGGAATTGAAACAACAATTTTTTGGGGCTTAGAGAATCAAGGCGTGATTTCTTTCTAGCCAGGACGTGCAACGGGAATCATTTTATCATTACGTTGCCTGGCTCGTACAGAGAAAGTCATTCCATCACGCAGGATTTTTACTGGCTTTTTCACAGACTGGTGCAGTCAAAATTACCCAGAGAAAAGCATTGGTTCTGTGCTCCTTGGTCCCAAGTTACAGAGTCCTTACTTCTTTGCTATCCTGTAGGTTATTAATCTCTTTGCCTCCCAGGTTCATTAGGTTCTCATCCTTCCTTCTCTTGTTTCTCTTTTCCCAGACCAGGAGTCTCAGACCGTGCCAGGTCTGATGCCTCCTCTGCCACCAGAGGGGCACCTGCGGCTCTCAACTGCCGGGGCTGGTGAGGGGCAAACGCCCACACCTGGCTGGGTGCGGACGTGGCACGGCTCGAATGTGCTCCGGGAGCGCCTCTGGAGCTGACTGAGGGATGGCACCGAACGAGACTCACCAACGGGCACTCGCAGAAACTCTCCCGACGTCTGGATCTTCTGCTTGTCTCTTTCTCAGGGCCCCGAGGAGTTTTGGTTCCTTCTTGTCTGACACTTGCCAGAGACCTGGAGAAGATAAAAAAAGGCACAGTTGTTACCCTTACCTGTGGTCTTCAAAGGCTTTGGCTTCCATGGTGGGTGCAGCCTCCCAAAAACAGCGGCAGACGCTCGGGTTCAGGGGCTCGGTTTGATTGTTTGAGACTCGTCCTGACAGCCCAGGCCAAATCCTAATACCCAGAATTACAGGGAAATATTAATAGAGTTCATACATAGGCCTCTTCCCTGTAACTCAGGATTTGCTCCATCTTTTCTTCCCAATGGCACCTCTCCAGCACAAATCCCAACTCTCGCAGACACAATCCAAACAGAAATCTGCTACGGGTGTTGGATTAGAAAGTAAAAACCTTAGTACATCTGGCTACAAGATTAAAACGCGTGCATGCCTTGGTGGTCGTAGGTGGAAAACTTTTCACTGGAAAAAATAGCCACTGGGGTAGCACACCTTCACACACCTTCAGAAAAAGCAGAATGAGCACCGACTCCTAAAACCCCTGCTGAGGAACCCCTTGTGACACCCGATGCCACAGATATCGAAAAACAGGGGAAAAGCCAAGCTTGAAGCAGTATAAGACAGAGTAATACATGAGCCTGTAAAAAACCTTCATGTTGGGAACAATGAAGGTTTGCAGGTAGAGTTTTACAGATATGAATGCTTAGCAGAAGCTCTCTGAATGTAGAACCTGAAAGCAGAATAGAAATAAAAGCAAGTTTGGATACAGGAGAATAAAAAAAATGTTTAAGTTAGGGATTGCTGAGTTAGTTGTTTCTGAACAAAGGTTAGGATGAGTTGGAAGAAAACATTTATGGTTGAGATCAAAGGATAAGGCATCTACAAAAAATAACATGCTTTTACCAAGTAAAGAGAGAAACCCAGCCGAACAAAACCATGTTTTTACCAAGTAAAAAAAAGTCAAAGAATTTTCCACTGCAAGAAAAGAGAAAAAACAACTTTAAGCTTAAAATGTAACATGCTAACTCAATGTCATTGGATAGTACTAACCATAATACGGTAATAATAGTAGTTCTGATAGGCTATAAATTTAAAGGTATTGTGTACAATGCTGATTGGATTTTATGTATTAAGATGCTCAATAAAGAAAACTACATAATGCATTGTAACCGGAGCTAAAGTGGCTTCAGGTTTGCCTATAAGCTGATGCTGACAGCTATAGGCTTGGCTCTCTTACCCACGACCCATGACTGCTGTGACTTCAATCTATGAAATAAACAGCACCTTTAAAGAGCCGCCTGGAGTCCCCTCTCTCTCATTCAGGCTCTGTCCCGGGTTGTAGTGTAGGATGTACACAAGTATTTATTCCATCACCATCTTCATGAGCTGTTGGAACCAGGTGGGGCAGTGTTTTCCCAGGCCCCTCCTTTGCGCTCTTCTGCTCATGGCCCATCAATGCCTTGCCCAGGACTCACAGGGAACTCCCTCCAGGAGCTCTCTCTGTTTAATGGGCCATCAAGGACCCACTTCATGACTCATCATCCCTTGGTGAGATGCTCCACCCAGGGGGAGGAGCTAAGCATTCTCACCTGGATATAATCTGGGATTTGGGACAGTACAAGCAGCCCCGACCCACTGGATTCCCAGAGGAGCAGAGATACCAGACCTTTCTACAGGATCACAGACCACCTCATCTGGACTGTTCCACCATCCTGCTCAGGTTGTATTCTGACTCTGTCAGTGGTCTTTGGTATTATTGCATTTATTTTATTTTACTTTTTTACCTTTCTACCTGTTAAATTGTATTTTTGACTTGGAGGCTCTCACTCACTTTGCTTTCAAACCACAACAGGCTTTTACATCTTCACATTGCAAGAGTGGGAACCAGTCACATCTACATTCCTTGCTTTTTGTGATGACATAAATATGAAGTAAAAACACATTAAACACGAGGCAGTGCTAGGATTTTACAGATCTTTCGTTTGGACGAGAAATGTCTCTTCCTTGACTAACTCCATCCTTAGCACGACCCTTCCTCACCTCCCATTTCCCACCATGCCACTCAGACCTTTGCACCTCAAGCTCTTTCCTCCTGTGATGCAGCAGCACCGCAACATAATGCAGCGGGGCAAACCAGGCACCCTGCTCCGCACCCCTCACCTCCTGGCAAAGAGAGCAGCCACGTCCTGGTTGCTCTGGCTGCTGGGAACAGCTGCAGTACCGCTCTTTGCCCACAGGGTGGCAGCACTGCCGCTCACCTCAGCCCAGGGCTGCTGCACACATTAGGGACAGGCACGGGGGAGAGCTGCAGTACCGCTCTGTGCCCACAGGGTGGCAGCACTGCCGCTCTCCTCTGCCCGGGGCTGAGCTGCAGTACCGCTCTTTGCCCACAGGGTGGCAGCACTGCCGCTCACCTCGGGCCAAGGGGACAGGCAGAGCGGAGGCAAAAAAGGTGGCCAAAAATGCCCTTCCAAACATCCTCTAAAATAAATGTCCCAAAAGACGCCCAGCCACAACACCAAGAACCCTGCCATCAACCAAACTGAAACCAAAAAAGCCTTTATTTTAGGCTATATTTCAATTTTTTTTATATTTATAATTTTGATATCTATATTTATCATTACAAATTATCTTTTATATTAATATCTCTTTTATATATTATACATAACACGGAATAATTTATTTTATTGATATTTTTCATATATTTTTGTCCTTATTACTTGTATTTTTGTTTGTATTTATTTTTTAATTCCTGTTTGTTTAAATTATATTTTAAACTATATAAATTCATTAACTTAACACATCACAACCACAAATAAGTGGAATTAAATTAGCCTGGTTTTCTAAGGGGAAAAGGTTTAATTTTCATTAGAATAATATTGGCATATTTTCTCTTTCTGTGTTTTCTGGGGGGGGGGGGGTTGTTCATGGGGGCTTTTGGTGGGGTTTGTTTGCTTTGTTTTGAATTTCTTTGTAAATACATAAGGACATTCAGAGAGTAACAAAATAAAATGTCTACTTAGTTTTATTGCTACCTCTGAAAAACATTTTGACATCAACTTATTCCTGGTAATACTGTACGTGGGGAGAATGAGACCTGAAAGGAAAAAAAAAGGCAGCACAGTGTTGACACCTTTCTCCGTTCAGGTTTTATAATTTAGCAGAAAATAGAGGGTTTTTGCTAACTGCACTCTCAATTGTATCCAGACATCCAGTGGACATTGAGGTTATTTTTCAACTTCTTTCTTCCTTACAGCCAAACTTCCACATACTCTGGGTAAGAAAGAGTATGGGAAAAAAAGAAAACAAGAAAAAATAAAATAAAAATAAATAAAATTGAATAAAAGTTAATAAAAAATTAAAATAAATACAAATTAAAAATGCTAAATAAAACATGAAAATAAAAATATAAATAATGAAATAAAAATCTAAAAGTAATTTAAAATTTAAAAATTAAAAAATAGAAGAAAAAATATAATTTTTTGAAAGAATACAAAACAAACAAAAAACCCCATAAAAACCACAATAAAATAAAAGAGCATAAAAAATACAAAAATAAAAAAAAAATAATAAAAAGAAGAAAATAAATAAATGCAGATCTCCCCTCATGCCACTGCCTAACACAGCTCCAGGAGTTTCCGTGATTATGCAGTGATTGGAAAAACAAACCCAGTGCCTCCCAGAAAATAAGGTTTAGTAGACAATTCCCAGTTTTGCTTGGAAACAAATTCTGTTTTATGGGGAAGCTCACTTGGGATGAGCAGCCACATGTGCCAAGGCAGGAAAGAACCACCCCATTGTGTCCAAGGAACAACAACTAGGCCAGTATTTCAGTTTTAATGGGATTTATGTAATTAACAATGCAGTAAATTTAACTTTACAAAGGTATGAATCATGGCAATTAAAACTTAGCAAGTTCTCCTGGGAATTCCCAGAATTCTGTGGATATGGTGCTGAACAATTCCTGATTGACCATCCTTATTTTGGTAAATTTCCTTGGAAATGTCCCCTAAGAAGTACCAAAATTCCAATTAGAATGGAAAATTGGAAAAAAAATAAATATTCCCTCACTAAAATCAGAGAGAGGAAAAACATCAAATAAAAGGAAGGAATAATATCTAAATCCCAGCTTGCCTGGAAAACAAGCTCAGGAATTTCTAACATTGAAAACTTTTGGTGGAAGGTCACGGAACGATGATTTCAAATCTGCTGCCTCTGCTCTGATTTTAAAGGGAAGTGGGAATTCAACAGGTCTAGTTACTCCTATCCAAGAATTATCTGCATTTGTGGGAGTAACAATCAAAAAAACCTCCAATCTTATTTTTATTTGGCAGCAGAAACTCTCAGCAGAGTTGGGAAGTTTCAGTGGAAGAAAAGAGCCACAACTGCTGGAATAACAAAATTCCACTTAGGAAAAATCAGGAATTCTATTTACAAATCCATGGAGGAGGAGGACACCAGGAACACATTCCAGCTGAAAGCAATGATTTATTGGAAAAGACAGGAAATGAAACCGAGGCTCTGGTTATGGTCAAAGAATTATGCAGGAGTCAGAGAGAAAAGTCCTTCCAGTAGCTCCACTTCCCACTGGCTCTCTCCTTTTTTGCCAAATACCTGCAAGAGGAAAAACAACAGGAATAAAGTTTCAAACAGGAGGTCCTTGGTTCAGGCAGACTGAAGTGCAGCTCCCAGGGAGCGAGTCCAGGCTGTGCCCAGGGGAGCTCCGGGAATCTGGGATTGCCCGTGGGATTCAAGGGCTGGAAAAGCAGGACCCACCTGCCGGGTTTAGTGCTGGGACACAGCAAGGCCTCGGCTCAGGGGCAGCAGTTGGAGCTGGGACCGCAGGAGAACACCCCAAAGCCAGGTTAAACATCCAGCATGACACGCAGCACGCTCCAGGAGAAACTCAGGTGGGAGAAGCCCCCGGATGCTCCGTGTTCCTTGCCCTCGGCAGCTTTGCCAGGGCCTCCCTCAGAATACTGACCTCACCCTGCAGCTCCTACAAAATAGGAGAACTTATGGGAATCACCCAGCAATCCATGGATCTCCAGTTATTAAGAAACCAAAGCTGCAGCAAAATGTGCCCAAACTCTACTGCAAACCAGCAGCTCTGAGGAGACACAGGGATTTATTCCAGAGGGGACACAACTATCCCTCAGCCAGCCAGTGTTTCTCTCAGGCTCTCCCCACTGCTCTCTGAGGACACAAACAGCAGTTGGACACAAACAGCAGTTGTTCCCTGGTGTTCCCCTTCCCACCAATGCGAAGACTTCTGTTCTCCTCCAACTCCATGTTCAGGAGGGGAAATAGGAATATTATCATTGCACAGACTGTCCAGGAGAGTGTGACTGAGGCAGGATCACCAGCTCCCAATCCACTGCTGCTCCTGGATTTCTGAGCAGTTCCTTCCCCTCCTGCCCTCCCCAGCACCATGCCCTGGGTGCCGTGTCCACTGACACCTTCTCCATGCAGCTTAAAACCCACACAAACCAAAAGGAAGGAGATCAAAAATCAATTCACATGTTTCTAGTCTGGAGAAAATGAGGGAGGTCTAAAAATCTGTAATTATTTTAGAGCAGTAGAGCAATTTTTTAATGACCTTGAGTATGACCAAAGGGCAGCAAAAGCTGATAAACACCTTCATTAACTTCTATTAGCAGAAAAAAAAATGAAGTTTTAACTTCAGTAAAGATCAAGTTTTGCTGCTAAACATTAAGGCGGTGGCATGTTGGTGTTAGTGCCTTAATCTTCTGACATTAAAGGTATTTTTACAATAAATTGGTTATTGAAGCAGCATATCTCAAAATAAGGTTTTTAACAAATGTTGGCCATAAAAGAGTCTGATAATCAAGATGTAAGTCTCACAGCTATTAAACAAAAAAAAAAAAAAAAAAACAAAAAAAAAAAAAAAAAGCTGTCTCTGGTGTGTATAACCTGCCAGCCCCTCATGTCTTCAGTCATTACAGTTTATTTTTACCAGGTTGATGGTTAAAGCCTTGTAGAAAGCTTAAAAAATAAAAATAAATAAATAAATAAACAACCACAGGACATAGGAAGGCATTTTACCAAGCCCCCTCAGTGTGGAGCTGTGTCAGCCCCAAGTGTTTGGTCCCCCAGCCCAGAGCAGGCTCCAGCTGCTCCCCAGGGGGGGTTACCAAGGGACTCACTTGTTTGGAGCTGTAAATGCAGGTGCCCTGCACTGGAGTGCCAATAAATGTGAAATATGTGACTCTCATCATCGACAGTGACTGACCTTCTCAGGGAAGCCTCCTCACCCGGGATGGGGCACTCTGCCATGGATTTAATCCATCTGCACCTGAAACAAAGTCAGGACAAAAGTCAAAGTGCTGCAGGAGAACTTGAAAACTCCAGACACTTTTTCTCAATCTGGAAATACCCTCTACAGCCCAACTACACCCCACACGACACATTTCAAGTCCCCAGGACTTGTCCCATTCCCCCCACACCCAGACTGAGCAACAAGGCAGAGCAGCTCTGAGCCAAACACACCAACACCCGTGACACAGGACAGGACAAAATGGGGGACACAACAGGGACAGAAATATCTCGGCAAGAAGAATGACCCTGAGGACAGAGAGAACTCGCAATGAGATGACCGAGGTAAGACCCATGGGGAGCTGACCAGGCTCAGAGAACCCTGCAGGAAGAAGATGCCAACGGGATCACTGATCCCAAGAAACGCAGAGATGGATGCCTGAGAATCCCAAGGTCAGAATCCTCCACTCAGCTGTGCACTTTTAGAAGACCTAATCTGCCAGAATGGATCACAGCAGTGCACAGCTGTGGATACAGCTCAGAACAAGACCTGGAAAGGCACCAGCCTGGATGGTTGTGGAGAGAGATGGATTCTGATGTGTGTCTGAGCTCCTAAATCAAAGTTCAATGATACCAGTGCCTGTCCAAGGAACAGGGAGATGTTAAGAACGATGCCTGGGGTCTCCAAAAGACCCCTTGAAGGGTTAAGGCAAAAGACACACAAAACAAAACACACAAGACACAGAGTGCACAACAGACGAGTGACACAACGTGCCCTGGGACTGCTCTGCCCTGCACACCTCAGCACTGGGATCAAAAATGAGACTTTTCCCTTTACACAGCCTAAGGGGTCACAGCTTGGACATCCCCATCTCCAAACCTGACCCAAAAATCCCTCCTGGTCACCCCTGACCCCACACCCCACTTTCATCCCCTCTGTGGCTCCCAGCCCTCCGCTTATCTCTGGGACATCTGGAGATGCAAATCCATGTCAGGTACAAAAACAGGCCGCCTCTCCCTCGGGGAAATTCCTGCTGTCACTGGGCTGGTGTCTCTCAGTCAGCTACAATAAAGAAAAGCAAATGTGACCGTGTGATCTCAGCAGCACATTGGCCAAAAACCAGCAATTCTGCTACTCACCACCTCCTGAGCACACCCAGGGCCTCGGGCCCTGTGCTCCAGCTCTGCTCAGACACCAACACTGCGGGGTGTGCCTGGGTTAAGAGCAGACAAGGTGATGTGGCACTGCTGAAACTTGAGCAGAGCCTCGCTCCTCCTCCCTGACACACCTCAACTCCTCGGCTGTTACCAAAGCCCACCTGGATGGCCCCTTCAAATGGAGAAGGTCAAGGCTTCACCACACAGTCCTGTAATGTTCCCAGGGTCCAGCTGGTGAGGGGAGCTCGGCATCGTGTGAGTGGAACACCTAAAACACACAGCACTGGATGCTCAGAGCTCCACCAGCAAGTGAGGCTGGAGCAATAGTAACTGCTTCTGTCCACCCATCACTGCTCACCTCGTCCACTTCACCTTGACTGCAGAGATCCAGCTTTGCCTACTAAAAATAAAGACAAAGAACAGTGCTGTGACATGGCCACCATTTACATGCCCCTGCAAACACAAACAGTGACTGACCTTCTCAGGGGAGCCCCCTCACCTGGGATGGGCCACTCTGCCATGGATTGAATCCATCTGCATCTGAAACAAAGTCAGGACAAGAGTCAAAGTGCTGCAGGAGAACTCGACAGCTCCAGACACTTTGTGTCAACCTCACTCTTTTTACTCCTGAGGGGTCCATCCCACTGGGCCCTCTCCTCTCTAAGGTAACTTTAAATTGCCTCCTGGGACTGAAAAGGTTTTTTCTCCTTTTTTCTCTTTTTCTCAACTACCAACCCCAACAACTTAACTTTTGAATACGAGTGGACAAAAATCCATCCTGGACAGAAATGAACGTGTTGGCTCCGTGGATTTGGAGACGTTCTCTCAGTGCTGCCGTATCCAAACTCCAGCTGTGCACCTCCTCACACTACCTGGGACCACAGAACAGAAAATGTGACTATTCCCCTCCAGAAGAGTCACCCCCAGGGCTCCTCTGCACTCCTGTCCTGGCGCCCCCTCAGATCTTCACCCCACTCCAGAGGCTGCCCAGAGTGAACCCAGCAAAAGGAAAAGGGACACACTGAGCACAGCACTCACCTCTGGGCCACCTGCCCAAGTGCCAACTCACCCCCTCCCTCTATTCCTTGGCACACCTGGGGCGGCAGCAGCACCTGCAAAGAACCAAAAAAGGAAAAATCATGTTGAGTTACTGTGAAACAGCAACCTCCCTGCTCTGACTGAAGCACAGCACAAGTGAACCTTAATGTTGCACCCATCTACCCTCCTCTGGCATCCTGGGCCAGCACATCTGCAAAGGGGACCACCTAAAATAAATTAAAAAAAAAAAAAAAAACAGTGAATGCTTAGAGTTGCACCAGAAGTGAGACTGGAGCAATAGTAACTGCTTCTGTCCACCCATCACTGCTCACCTTGTCCACTTCACCTTGACTGCAGAGACCCAGCTTTGCCTCCTAAAAATAAAGACAAAGAGCAGTGCTGTGACATGGCCACCATTTACACTCCCCTGCAAACACAAACAGTGACTGACCTTCTCAGGGAAGCCCCCTCACACAGGATGGGGCACTCTGCCAGGGATTTAATCCATCTGCACCTGAAACAAAGTCAGGACAAAAGTCAAAGTGCTGCAGGAGAACTTGAAAACTCCAGACACTTTTTCTCAATCTGGAAATACCCTCTACAGACTTATAACACTCTTCATTATAAATTTCAACTCCCCAGGACTTGTCCCATTCCCCCACACCCAGACTGAGCAACAAGGCAGAGCAGCTCTGAGCCAAACACACCAACACCCGTGACACAGGACAGGACAAAATGGGGGACACAACAGGGACAGAAACATCTCAGCAAGAAGAATGATCCTGAGGACAGAGAGAACTCGCAATGAGATGACCGAGGTAAGACCCATGGGGAGCTGACCAGGCTCAGAGAACCCTGCAGGAAGAAGATGCCAACGGGATCACTGATCCCAAGAAACGCAGGGATGGATGCCTGAGAATCCCAAGGTCAGAATCCTCCACTCAGCTGTGCACTTTTAGAAGACCTGACCTGCCAGAATGGATCACAGCAGTGCACAGCTGTGGATACAGCTCAGAACAAGACCTGGAAAGGCACCAGCCTGGATGGTTGTGAAGAGAGATGGATTCTGATGTGTGTCTGAACACCTGAATCAAAGTTCAATGATATCAGTGCCTGTCCAAGGAACAGGGAGATGTTAAGAACGATGCCTGGGGTCTCCAAAAGACCCCTTGAAGGGTTAAGGCAAAAGACACACAAAACAAAACACACAACAGACACTGAGGGCACAACAGACAAGTGACACGACGTGCCCTGGGACTGCTCTGCCCTGCACACCTCAGCACTGTGAGACCTTCCCTTCATGTGCCCTAAAGGGGTCACAGCTTGGACATCCCCATCTCCAAACCTGACCCAAAAATCCCTCCCGGTGACTCCCAACCCACACCCCACTTTCACCCCCTCTGTGGCTTTGAGCCCTTCACTTATCTCTGGGATGTTCAGGGATGAGAATCCACATCAGGTGCCAAGGAAGGCTGTCTCTACCTCAGGGAAATTCCTGCTGTCTCAGTCAGGTGCCATAAAGAAAACCAAACATCCACGGATGATCTCAGCAGGGCTGTTGGGTGAGAGGATCTCTGTGTGAGACAAGTGACCACCTGAAACACACAAACAATAAGGGATGCTCAGAGTTGCACCAGAAACACCACTGCCCTGAGCACACAAATATATCAATTGTAGGAAACACAAACAAATGTGCAGCAAAAAAAAAGCCAACTCTTATTACTGATAGTCAAACCACCAAATATAATAAAAATACCCCCATCTTCATTCCCCTCAAAAAACCTCTGAAATATACACCCCGAACCCCCCCAACTTAAAGACCTGCCTCTAACTAATGAAGCATAAAATCCACATCTTTTAAACTATATAAATTCATTAACCTAACACATCAAAACCACAGAATTTTAAATCCTTAGTCCACACCAGCACACCATATACACCAATCCCATCACTGTATACAAAATCAAAACCCATTTTCTATTACTAACATAACAAAAAAGTCACAACTTTTAACTGCAATAAAACCTAAAAACACCTAAATAGAAGTAAAATTATCCCATTATAACTAAGTCAAAACCCCAAACACTCCAAAACAAATACCTGAAGTGCCAAAAACATCAAATACTTAAAATAACTCCTTCAAAAATGCCTTCTGTACCTTTCAGACTGATTTTGGGAGCAAAGCAAGGAAAGAAAAAGCACACAGCCTGTTTTAAGAAAACAGTGTTCACTCCTGTGCATTCCCTGTCCAGTGTATTCAGCCCAAGCACAGACAGACTGCAGCACACAGATCTCCTTTGCTCTTTGTTAGTTTTAGCCAGCTAAAGCAAAGACTTTTTTTCCTTTTTCTTCAGACTGTTTAAACCTGCTGCAGACTGAAAAACCCAGAGAAGCACAACAATAAACAAATCAATCCACAAAAGTAAAAATAGCACTGATATACTTCAATTAACAGCACCAAAAACAATTATTCCTGACTCAATAAACCCATAATGCCTCAAAACCATCAAAACAAACAGACCACCTATAAATACACACAAAACCAAAAGATCCATTTGAGTACAAACAGTACCCCCTAAATTATCCAAAACTATAAAACCTATACCATAGTCAAGCAGGCTAAATAAAGAAACCCCAATAACAAAAAAAAAAAAAAAAAAATCATTTAATTGTAAATATTAAGAAACCCGAAAAAATTAACTACATCACACTGTCTCAAACCCACTAAAACAAACACTAGATGCTCCCTATGATAAAAGCCACCTGACTTTTTTATTTATTTATTTATTATTTTTTTTATTTCTTAAATAAATAAACCTTCCCTTATACCTCACACCACAGCCTATTACACCACTGTAAACCTTAGAAAATAAACCCCGGAAAAACACAATATCCCCCAAAAAATAATTCAACAACAAAACTCAGTTCAAAAATACTCTAACCACGTGAACTATGAAACCAAACATGAATTAAATACACCACATATCCCTCACCATACACCACCTACAAATAGAATAAAGCTACACAATAAATCACTAAAAAGCACCAAACAGAAAAACCAGCTCTACCCAACCTGAATCCCTCCATACAACACACAAAACCCCAATAACACATTTCAGAAGTCTCTCAAAAAGAGCTACTTAAATTAATTCTACCTCAAATACAAACAAACCCACCCATAAAGTCACCTTCACTCAAAAACCAAATTATATATAATAAATAAAACCAAAAAAGTCACACAAAACACTACACACCACCTGAGAACACAATATTGAATAAAAACTACATAAAAGTACCACTATTCATTAAAATTCCAGGTGAAAAGAAAAATCTCTCCAGTTTAAACACAGAAAACAACAGAAGAGGAGTTTCTCCAATCAACTTGAACTCCTTTTGTCTCCATAACTCCTTTTTCTTCAGGGAGCACCGGGGAGGGATTGGTGAGATGAAGCTGAAAAAGAAAAATAAGTCCCCCCTATAAACCCACACTGGCTTACCTTCTGCTGCTGCTGGGTATAAAGGTTTGTCCCTCGTGGCCTCCAGAAGTGACGCTCCAAACCCACGTGCTCCTGCCTTCACTCCAAGAGCCACAGCCAGGACCTGAGCACTCACTGCTCTCAGCTCGATACCGAACTGAGCTGAGGCTCCCCCTCTTAAACCGCCCCCTCGTTATCCATTACCGCTCCCACCTGTGCCTGGTCTGTCCCCTCGTTATCCATTACACCTCCACAGTGCCGGGGGATCGGGGCCGGGAGGAATCGGGGTCGGTGCTGAGCGCGGGGCGGAGCCGGGGGCGGTTCCCAGGACCCGCTGTCCAATCCGCGCTGCCGATTCCTCAACGAGCCCGCCAATTGGGAGCCGGGCGGGGATTCAAATCGGTGCCGGAAAAAGCCGATGCTCTATGAGCTCGGTGTGGAACTCTCCGGTGGGGTCCGGGGTCCTGGCACCTGGGCCCCGCCCCGCGCCCGTGGAGCCCCGCCCCCGGCCGCCTCTGGGCCCCGCCCCCGGCACTGCCCGGCCCCGCCCCCGGCTGCCTCTGGGCCCCGCCCCCAGCCGCCTCTGGGCCCCGCCCCCGGCACTGCCCGGCCCCGCCCCCGGCCGCCTCTGGGCCCCGCCCCCGGCTGCCTCTGGGCCCCGCCCCCAGCCGCCTCTGGGCCCCGCCCCCGGCACTGCCCGGCCCCGCCCCCGGCCGCCTCCTGGCCCCGCCCCACAGCGCCCCGGCTCCGCCCCGAGTCCGCCCAGCGCCCCGCCTTCTTCAAGTCCCATTTAACCAGAATGAATTTTTGGGGATAGGAGCACCCAAAGCCAGCAGAACTGACCTTAATCACTTTTGGGGGATCTCTCTTTTCTTCCTCACCAAACTCCCACTGTCAAACCCAGCCTGAGGCTCAGCTCCCCATCCCCTCAGCCCCTCCAAGGACCTCGGCTTGGATTTCCCAATCCAACAAGGCAGAAATGCTGCTCTCCTTAGTGTATATCCTAATTGCAGTAATTGCTTAAGAAATAACTAAAAGACATTAAAGGAATGAAGGGAATTTGAACAAGAGCTGCCAGCTCCAGGGGCCATCCCAAGGGTTGCAAAAACCCCTTACCATTTATTTTAATTAACCAACTCAGAGCAATTAACACCACACTGAGAGAGTATGATTCTTTTCAATTGAGTTATAGATTAATATTGCAGAATGTAAAAACCTTTCTAAACCCAGAAACTCTTTTAAGAGATAGACAGGGCACAGCTGCAGACAGAGTCTGGTGATTCAGGGGAAAAACCCCAAAGTTTTCAGTCTTTAGCATCTTCCACAATGTCACCGTTGACAGCAGACAAGGCTTCAGCCTCAGCAAGACAGACTCAGAGATTTTGCAGATCCTGGTCTCGCCTCAGGCTTTCAGCAGGTCCAGTCTGCAAGGAGAGAGAAGAAAATGGGTCAGAATGGACAGCCTACCTCCAGAAAATCAGCATCATCCACAAAGCATTAAATAGAGCTGTAAGAACTTCCCAAAGGTCCATTTCCCTGCGGACTGAGGGCTCCAGGTTGAAGCACAGGCTGCACCTGCCAAGGGCAGACTTTGGGAACCCCAGAAGTAAAAGCTGCTCGATATTTCAATACAAAGTGACAGCAACAACATTAAGTCCATTTGCACAAAAGGCAGAGGAGACGTGACTCAGAGTTAAGTCAAGATCTGGAGAAGTGAATCAGAACTAACTAGAAACAACCTGTCAAATTTTTGAGACACAAATAGGAACCTGATACTGAGCTGGATAAACACAAAATGCTAATTACCCTGAAAATTGAAGGAAAAGTTGCTGAAGATCTTCCATAACACAAGATAGCAATGACATGAAGCAGTGCAGTACGTGTTACAATGCACTGAAATGCTCTGGGTGAAATCATCTGTTCCATAGAAACTGCTGAAGGTTATTAAGGTTTCACAGAGATGATTAAACAAAATGATATCAGGTTAAATCTCACCCTTTGCAGCACCTCTTGCAAGACAGCTCGACTTTCAAGAGTTAATGGTTCCTCATGAATAAGAACTTGCTTTTCCAGGGTTCCTAGAATAGAGCCCAGATGCCACCGTTGAGATCCTGAAGCCAAAAATCCAAATACAGCACTCCTTCAGGACCCTGAGGGACAGCCACGGAATCTGGGGCTACAGGAAACAGTGAAAAATGGCACCAAGAACAGTGCAGTGCTGGCTGGGAGAAGCAGCATTACTCTGTCTGAGAAAATGCCATTCTGCAGCCGGTTTAGTGCTCTAGAGAATTTTATTGCCATGGGAAAAAAAAAAAAAAAAACAACAACCCACCCTATTATAGCTGGGGAATGAAGGAAAAAATCCCCAAACTGCTGTCCATAGTACGAGGGTGAACATCCACAACAACACAGCAAAATAAATGGCAGCTTCAGAAAATAACAGAGACATTAAATCCAGTTCAGATGAACAACCACCCTCCATGAGAACAATGCACTCACCAAAGAACTCTGGCATGGAGCCTTAATTCAGGATACAGTTACTCAGGAATATTTGAAGACCACTTTTAAGTGCTGTACACCAAACTAAACCCAACTCCACTTCCATTTTCTAGACAGATCCTCAGACTGCTGAGTGAGAGTCTCAAGCACACACTCAGTTGTCAGATTTGCCTTTGCCCACCTCAGCAAGGACAGAGCAGACGTGGCCAGTGCAGGTCAGACCCACCCCAAGCCCTGCCTGAGCCCCTCTGGCCACCCTTCCCCCTGCTAAGGCTGACCCCAACAGGCTCCAGCCAGGCCCTTTATGAGTTTGCTTTGTGCACTCTCCTGATCCAATGGGAGGGAATCCTCCTGTGCCCGGGGGCCTGGTGAGATTTTCCTGGACAAAATGCAATTTCTCATACAAAAGGCAGTTTTGTTTGGTTTTTTTGTAGGATTTGCCCTACACAGGTGATGTTCCTCACAACTCAGCACTACGATGCCAACAGCAGCAATACAGAAAACCCCTCTGGGACAGAGCAGCAGAAAAACCCACCTCTAGACTCACCAGAGAGATGACAGGAGCGCCCTCCGTGCGATGCCTGCTGAGCCAAGTGGAGCTGGCAGGGTGACCCATGGACATTCTGTGTTCACCTTTCAACAGAGTCAATGCGGAAACAGAACAAATCTCTCTCGGTGTCGAGATGCCTTCAGGTGCACCTGGAGATGCTCTGGGGTGTCCTGCAGCAGCCAGAGCAGAACAGGGTTTCTACCGTGCTGTAAGTGAGAAATACAATTGAATCAGAAGAAAATAAAAGGAAGCACCTCTCCTTGTATTTTTATATTAAAAAAAAATCATGCATCAGATTTTTTTTAAGTGTTCATTCTTGCTTTTATGCAAGTGTAAGTTATGAGGACTCAACTTCCAGCCTGAAATTGCAACAGCTCCTCAGGCTGACTGACCTCGGCCAGACCACCAGAATCACTGAATTGTGGAAGGGAAAGCTCATCCCATTCCAGCCCCAGCCAGGGCACGGACACCTTCCACCAGATCCAGGGGCAGCCACAGCTTCTCTGGGGAACCTGTGCCAGGGCCCCGCCGCCCTCCCAGGGAACAATTCCTTCCTGATATTTAATCTAAACCGGCCTCTGAGGCATAAACTGAAAAATCACAACTAATCCTTTATAGTAAATTAAAGACCATATACATTATGTATATTAGTATAGTATAGTATATAGTATATTATACAGTATATAATATAGTATATGATATAGTATATTAGAATACATTCCAAGTAGTATTTTAAAATATATGATATATTTATTATTATATATTACATATATATAAGATTATATATATATTATTATATATATTAATATATTAATACATTTAGTAACACTGTGCTTATTACTTTTTTGCATATATTTAAACATTACAAATAAGAAACCTTCAAATAATCAGACAATGAACTAGAAGAACTAACCTAAACAACAGAATAACAGCATTAAGAGCACAAATAAAGAAAAGAACACAGACTCTAAAATAATATGCTCTCTTAAAATTGTGCCAAAAAAGCCAAAGCACACAGGAGAAAGATAAAGGTGAAAAAATGAATAAAACAAGACACCCCCCCCACGGCCTGGAGACCACCACCACTAAAAACTGAGCTTGCCCAGAAAAGCATAAAGTAATTACTATTCCAAACAAAAATAACCAAGATCAAAAAATAAATATGTACGAAGAAAGTCTGTAAGACATTTTGCATATGTAAAACCTCAGAAAATAAGAAAAGGGGACAAATCCGGCCCGGAACTGCCCTGGGCTCGTTCGGTTCGGCTGAGGGGGCGACGTTCGGGGAGACTCGGCTGGGTTCGGCTGTTCGGCGATTTCCGTCAGCCGTCGGCTATTCTCGGCTGTTCGGGGAAACTCGGCGATTTCCGTCAGCCGTCGGCTCTTCTCGGCTGTTCGGCAACACTCGGTCATTTTTGTCACTCTCCGGCTCTTTACGGTGACGTCGCGCCATACATCACTTTCGCCCCTCCCCGCCGCCATCTTTAGAAGGTCGAGCACTGCGAGCCGCGCCGCCATCTTGGTTGTGGCAAACTTAAGGACCTCATCGGTGTCTAAAACAGCCGCCTGACTAAATTGCTTAAGCTGAACCCGGCTGCGGCGTGGCGGAGCCCACAGCCCATGTCCGTAAACCTGGACACGCAACAGAAAATTGTCCCCGAGCGGCGCCGTGGTCGGGATTTTTATGCAGGCAGTCAGATAAACACACATGGCGTCCTCATTTTTCCCACCCTTTTGGCCGCCATCTTTAGAAGGTCAAGCGCCGCGAGCCGCGCCGCCATCTTGGTTGTGGCATCCCCCCCGAATGTCCCCCTCGGCTGCTCGCACAGGCGCCTGACCACATCGTCTGCCCGAACACTGCCATGGCGCCGCTCAGCCACCATCCCTTGTCCGCGCACCTGCGTACGCCACGGAAAAATCGTTCCCGGGCGGCTCCGTGGTCCAGGTCGCGCGCAGGGAGCCGGCTGCCACGTGTCCGGGGTCTTTGCACTTTTTTCTCGCCTTTTTGGCCGTGATCTTTCGGTCCTCGGGCGGCAAAACTGCCCGTGAGCTCACAGCCCGGGGCTGCTACGGCGGAGAGCTGCAGTACCGCTTTTTATCCACGAGATGGCAGCATTGCCTTACAGATCACAGTCAGGGGGAGAACTGCAGTACCGCTCTATATCCACAGGATGGCAGCATTGCCTCACAGTTCACCGCCCGATGCCAGGCAGGGGGAGCTGCAGTACCGCTCTGTGTCCACACGGTGGCAGCACTGCCGCAGGGAAAGGAGGCAGAAAAGAACGTGGCCAAAATTCCCCTTCCAAACATCCCCGGAAATAAAGGCCCCAAAAGACCCCCAACCACAAATACTACGAAAATCCCACCATCAACCAAGCCAAAACCAAAAAAGCCTTCATTTTAGGCTATATTTAAATATTTCTTCTATTTCTTATTATGATATTTCTACTATATCATGTATTTATCTATGATAATTTATCTATTTATATTATCTGCCTATTTCTATTATTATAATTTACCTATTATATCATGTACATTATATCAGGTATATTTTACAGATTATAATACATGCAACACATAATAAGAATATAGTGTATCTACTGATATTATTTTTCATATTTTACAGTTCCCTTTTTGTTACTTACATATTTTTGTACTTGTATTTTTTTTTTAATTTACTTCTTGATATTTTAAACAATATTTTAAACTATATGAATTCATTAACCTAAGAATTCAGAACCACACTTAATTAAAATTGAATGACCCTGGTTTCCTAAAGGGTAACTATTTAATCTTTATTAAAATAATAATTAATAATAAAAATAATCTAAAAATAATTTAATAATTAAAATTATTTTCTTGTGCTCCATCCTTTTGGGGAGGGGGTTGTTTGTTCAGGGTTTGTTTTGGGGTTTCTTTTTTTTTTGCTTAATTTTAGATTTCTTGGCTAATAAACAAGGAGGTGCAAAGAGTTACAAAATAAAATGTCTGAATTGTTTTATTGCTGCCTCTGAAATACACCTCGACATCAAGTTCCTGCTGGCTATACTGTGCATGGGGAGAATGAGACCTGAAAGGAAAAAAAGGCACCACAGTGTTCACAGCTTTCTCCGTTCAGGTTTTTTAATTCAGCAGAAAATACAGCGGTTTTTCTCTAACTGCACTCTCAATTATATCCAGACACCCAATGGACATGGAGGTCATTTTTCAACTTCTTTCTTGCCAACAGCCAAACTTCCACCTATTCAGGGTAAGAAAGAGAACGGAGGAAAAAAAAAAAAAAAAAGAACAAAGAAAACATAAAAAATATGTGGAGGGAAAAATAGGATTAACAAGTTAAAGGTTTCTGTGTCCAAGTCCACCAGAAGGGTGGTCAGTGCTCAGAGAATGGGAATCGCCTGGAAAACAGAGAATGCTTGGTCTTTTTTCATGTTATCCTTTATTCTTTTTATATTAAAGTGTGGCACAAATGAATTTAGTGTTCTTTGATGTCAGTCTTTTCCTGGTTTTTCTCTCCTTCAGGGTCAAACTTCCACGTACTCTGGGTAAGAAATAGTATTTAAAAAAGGAACAAAGAAAACATGAAAATATAAAAAATTAAAAAATTGAATAAAAATTAATAAAAAGTTTTTAAAAAATTAAAAACACAAAAAATAAAAACATGGAAATAAAAAATAAAAATAAAATAAAAATATAAAAGTAATATAAAATAAAAAACTAAAATAAAAATAATAAAGTAATATAAAATAAAAAGTAAAAAAAAACTAAAAGTAATATAAAATAAAGTTAAAACTAAATATAAAATCTTTTAAAGAACACACAACAACAGCTGGACTGGGATGAGGCCTTCCAGTGGCTTCGCTTCCTACTGGCTCCATCCTTTTTTGCCAACTACCTGCAAGAGGAAAAACAACAGGGATAAAGTTTCAAACAGGATCTCCTTGGTTGAGGCACTTCAAAATAAGATTTTTAACAAAAAAAAAGTTGGCCAAAAAAGAGAGTCTCAAAATCAGGATATAAGTCTCACAGATATTAAAAAAAAATAAAATAAAAAGCTGTCTCTGGTGTGTATAACCTGCCAGCCCCTCATGTTTTCAGTCCTTAAATTGATTTTTAGCAAGGAGAACTTGATAATTCCAGACACTTTGTGCCAATCCAGGAATACCCTCTACAGCCCAACTACACCCTACATGACAAATTTCAACTCCCCAGGACTTGTCCCATTCCCCCCATACCCAGACTGAGCAACAAGGCAGAGCAGCTCCAGGCCAAACACACCAACACCCGTGACACAGGACAGGACAAAAGGGGGGACACAACAGGGACAGAAATATCTCAGCAAGAAGAATGACCCTGAGGACCGAGAGAACTCGCAATGAGATGACCGAGGTGAGACCCATGGGGAGCTGACCAGGCTCAGAGAACCCTGCAGGAAGAAGATGCCAACGGGATCACTAATCCCAAGAAACGCAGGGATGGATGCCTGAGAATCCTATGGTCAGAATCCTGTACCTGTCTCTGCATTCTGACAAGACCTAATCTGCCAGAATGGATGGTGGCAGTGCACAGCTGTGGATATAGCTCAGAACAAGACCTGGAAAGGCATCAGCCTGGACACTTGTGAAGAGAGATGGATTCTGATGTGTGCCTCTGAGCTCCCGAGTCAAAGGTTTGATGCCTGGCGTGGTATCAGCACCAGGAATAGGGAGATGTTAAGAACGATGCCTGGGGTCTCCAAAAGACCCCTTGAAGGGTTAAGGCAAAAGACACACAAAACAAAACACACAAAAGACACAGAGTACACAACAGACAAGTGACACAACGTGCCCTGGGACTGCTCTGCCCTGCACACCTCAGCACTGTGAGACCTTCCCTCTATGTGCCCTAAAGGGGTCACATCTTGGACATCCCCATCTCCAAACCTGATTTAAAAACCCCTCCTGGTGACCCCTGACCCCACACCCCACTTTCATCCCCTCTGTGGCTCCCAGCCCTCCACTTATCTCTCAGACATCTGGGGATGCCAATCCATGTCAAAAGCCAAAGAAGGTGCCTCTCCCTTGGGGAAATTCCTGCTGCCACTGGGCTGGTGTCTCTCAGTCAGCTACACTAAAGAAAAACAAATGTGACCGTGTGATCTCAGCAGCACATGGGCTAAAAACCAGCAATTCTGCTACTCAACACCTCCTGAGCACACCCAGGTCCTCGGGCCCTGTGCTCCAGCTCTGCTCAGACACCAACATTGCGGGGTGTGCCTGGGTTAAGAGCAGACAAGGTGATGTGGCACTGCTGAAACTTGAGCAGAGCCTCCCTCCTCCTCCCTGACACACCTCAACTCCTCGGCTGTTACCAAAGCCCACCTGGATGGCCCCTTCAAATGGAGAAGGTCAAGGCTTCACCACACAGTCCTGTAATGTTCCCAGGGTCCAGCTGGTGAGGGGAGCTCGGCATCGTGTGAGTGGAACACCTAAAACACACAGCACTGGATGCTCAGAGTTCCACCAGCAAGTGAGGCTGGAGCAATAGTAACTGCTTCTGTCCACCCATCACTGCTCACCTCATCCACTTCACCTTGACTGCTGATATCCAGCTTTGCCTCCTAAAAATAAAGACAAAGAGCAGTGCTGTAACATGGCCACCATTTACACTCCCCTGCAAACACAAACAGTGACTGACCTTCTCAGGGGAGCCCCCTCACCCGGGATGGGCCACTCTGCCATGGATTTAATCCATCTGCATCTGAAACAAAGTCAGAACAAGAGTCAAAGTGCTGCAGGAGAACTCAACAGCTCCAGACACTTTGTGTCATCCTCTCTCTTTTTACTCCTGAGGGGTGCATCCCACTAGGGCCCTCTCCTCTCTAAGGTAACTTTAAATTGCCTCCTGGGACTGAAAAGGTTTTTCCCCTTCTCCCATCCACCAGCCCCAACACTCAGCATTTGGAATACGAGCAGACAAAATCCCTCCTCGACAGAAATGAACGTGTTGGCTCCGGGGATTTGGAGACGTTCCCTCGGTGCTGCCATATCCAAACTCCAGCTGTGCACCTCCTCACACTACCTGGGACCACAGAACAGAAAATGTGACTATTCCCCTCCAGAAGAGTCACCCCCAGGGCTCCTCTGCACCGCTGTCCCAGCTCCCCCTCAGACCTCCACCCACTCCAGAGGCTGCCCAGAGTGAACCCAGCAAAAGGAAAAGGGACACACTGAGCACAGCACTCACCTCTGGGCCACCTGCCCAAGGGCCAACTCACCCCCTCCCTCTATTCCTTGGCACACCTGGGGCAGCAGCAGCACCTGCAAAGAAACAAAAAAGGAAAAAATCATGGTGAGTTCCTGTGAAACAGCAACCTCCCTGCTCTGACTGAAGCACAGCACAAGTGAACCTTAATGTTCCACCCATCCACCCTCCTCTGGCATCCTGGGCCAGCACATCTGCAAAGGGGACCACCTAAAATAAATTAAAAAAAAAAAAAAAACAGTGAATGCTTAGAGTTGCACCAGCAAGTGAGACTCCAGCAGTAGCAACTGCTTCTGTCCACTCATCACTGCTCACCTCGTCCACTTCACCTTGACTGCAGAGACCCAGCTTGGCCTCCTAAAAATAAAGACAAAGAGCAGTGCTGTAACATGGCCACCATTTACATTCCCCTGCAAACACAAACAGTGACTGACCTTCTCAGGGGAGCCCCCTCACCCGGGATGGGGCACTCTGCCATGGATTTAATCCATCTGCACCTGAAACAAAGTCAGGACAAAAGTCAAAGTGCTGCAGGAGAACTCGACAGCTCCAGACACTTTGTGTCAATCCAGGAATACCCTCTACAGTCCAACTACACCCTACATGACAAATTTCAACACCCAAGACTTGTCCCATGACCCCTACACCCAGACTGAGCAACAAGGCAGAGCAGCTCCAAGCCAAACACACCAACACCTGTGACACAGGACAGGACAAAAGGGGGGACACAACAGGGACAGAAACATCTCAGCAAGAAGAATGACCCTGAGGACCGAGAGAACTCGCAATGAGATGACCGAGGTAAGACCCATGGGGAGCTGACCAGGCTCAGAGAACCCTGCAGGAAGAAGATGCCAACGGGATCACTGATCCCAAGAAAGGCAGAGATGGATGCCTGAGAATCCTACGGTCAGAATCCTCCACTTGGCTGTGCACTTTTAGAAGACCTAATCTGCCAGCATGGATCACAGCAGTGCACAGCTGTGGATACAGCTCAGAACAAGACCTGGAAAGGCACCAGCCTGGATGGTTGTGAAGAGAGATGGATTCTGATGTGTGTCTGAGCACCTGAATCAAAGTTCAATGGTATCAGTGCCTGTTCAAGGAACAGGGAGATGTTAAGAACGATGCCTGGGGTCTCCAAAAAACCCCTTGAAGGGTTGAGGAAAAAGACACACCACACAGGACACACAAAAGACACAGAGTGCACAACAGACAAGTGACACAACGTGCCCTGGGACTGCTCTGCCCTGTTCACCTCAGCACTGTGAGATCTTCCCTTTACGTGCCCTAAAGGGGTCACATCTTGGACATCCCCATCTCCAAAACTGACCCAAAAATCCCTCCCGGTGACTCCCAACCCACACCCCACTTTCACCCCCTCTGTGGCTTTGAGTCCTTCACTTATCTCTGGGATGTCCAGGGATGAGAATCCACATCAGGTGCCAAGGAAGGCTGTCTCTGCCTCTGGGAAATTCCTGCTGTCACCGGGCTGTTGTCTCTCAGTCAGGTGCCATAAAGAAAACCAAACATCCAGGGATGATCTCAGCACGGCTGTTGGCTGGTCAGTGAGGAGATCTCAGTGTGAGACAAGTGACCACTTGAAACACACAAACAATAATGGAGGCTTAGAGTTGCACCAGAAACACCACGACCCTGACCACACAAATATATCAATTTTAGGAAATGCAAACAAAAGTCCAGCAAAAAAAAAGCCAACTCTTATTACTCGTAGTCCATTTTCCAAATATAATAAAAATAACCCCATGTCCATTCCCCTCAAAAAACCTCCAAAATACACACCCAGAACCCCCCCAATTTAAAGACCTGCCTCTAACCAAGTAAGAAGCATAAACCCCGCGTCTTTTAAACTATAAATTCATTAAGCTAACACATCAAAACTACAGACTTTTAAATTCTTAGTCCACACTAATACACCATATAAACCAATCCCATCACTATATACAAAATCAAAACCTATTTTCTATTTCTACTAACAAAACAAGAAAGTCACAACTTTTAACTGCAATAAAACCTAAAAACACCTAATTAGAAGTAAAATTATCCCATTATAACTAACTCAAAACCCCAAACACTCCAAAACAAGTACTTGAAGGGCCAAAAACCATCAAATAGTTAAAATAACTCCTTCAAAAATGCCTTCTGTACCTTTCAGACTGATTTGGAGAGCAAAGCAAGGAAAGAAAAAGCACACAGCTTGTTTTAAGAGAACAGTGGTCACTCCTCTGCATTCCCTCTCCAGTGTATTCAGCTGAAGCACAGACAGACTGCAGCACACAGATCTGATGGCTCTTTGTTAGTTGTTAGTTTTAGGGCAGGGAAGTTCCCTGCACTGATTTTTTTTTCCCCCCCTTTTCTCAGGGCTCATTAAACCGGCTGCAGACTGAAAATCCCAGAGAAGCACCGAGAGCTGCACCTGCAGCCACAGGGCCTGGACCTCAGCATTTTATCAATGCTGGAAGAGCTGACAAGAGACCAAAGGAGCTACAACCCACAGCAAGGACATTCTGAATTTACCATCTCACCACAGAATAACAGAAAGTTTTATTATTTTATGTCATTCACTCTTTATGCTTGTGAGCACTTTGTTAAATAAATAGTTTTTCCCATTTTTCTCCAAAGAAGTTCTTTCCCAAACCAATTTAAAAGAAAGACCATTTTGGTTTACTCTCTAAAAAAAAAATCCATCCAAAAGTTTCCTCTCAGGTTTACCCTAAACCACAACAACAAACAATTCAATCCATAGAAATAAAAGTAGCACAAATATACTTAAATTAACAGCACCAAAAACAATTATTCCTAACTCAATGAACTCTTAATTCCTCAAAACCATCAAAACAAACAAACCACCTATAAATACACACAAAACCAAAAGATCCATTAGACTACAAACAATATCTCCTAAATTATCCAAAACTATAAAATGTATACTGTAGTCAAGCATGCTAAATAAACAAACCCCTATAACACAATAAAAAAAACATTTAATTGTAAATATTAAGAAACCCTAAAAAATGAACTACATCACACCGTCTCAAACCCACTAAAACAAACACTAGATGCTCCCTATGATAAAAGCCACCACTAAATAAATAAAAGCCTCCCCTATACCTCACACCACAGCCAATTACACCACTGTAAACCTTAGACAATAAACCCTGGAAAAACACAATATCCCCCAAAAATAATTCACCAACAAAAATCAGTTCAAAAATACTCTGACCAATGTGAACTATGAAACCAAACATGAATTAAATACACCACATATCCCTCGTCACACCACCTACAAACAGAATAAAACTACACAATAAATCACTAAAAAGCACCAAACAGAAAAACCAGCTCTACCCAACCTGGATCCCTCCATACAACACACAAAACCCCAATAACACATTTCAGAAGTCTCTCAAAAAAGCTACTTAAATTAGTTCTACCTCAAATACAAACAAACCCACACATAAAGTTATCTTTGCTCAAAAACCGAATTATATATAACAAATAACACCAAAAAAAGACACACAAAACACTACGCACCACCTAAGAACATCATATTGAATAAAAGCCACATAGAAGTGCCACTATTCATTTAAATTCCAGGTGAAAAGAAAATCCCTCCACTTCAAACACAGACAGCAACAGAAAAAAAAGAAGTTTCTTCAATCAATTTAAACTCCTTTTGTCTCCATAACTCCTTTTTCGTCTGGGAGCACCGGGGAGGGTTTATTAAGATGAAGCTGAAAAGGAAAAAAAAGTCCCCTCTATAAACCCACACTGGTTTACCTTGTGCTGCTGCTGGGTAGAAAGGTTTGATCCCCATCGCCTCCCAAGTAACGCTCCAAACCCACGTGCTCCCCATGAACCACAGCCGGAACCTCAGCGTGAGCTCCTCACTCCCCACGGCTGGATACCAAAATGAGCTGGGGCTGCCCTCTTAACCTGGAACCGCCCCATCATTATCCATCACAGCTCCACCCGTGCCTGCTCTGTCCCCCCTCACTGTTCCCAGCTCACACCCGGGGCTGCTCTCTCCCCTCCCCATCCTGTGCCATCTCTCACCTGCAGCTGCGGCCAATCCGAGGGTGAGGCAGAGGGGACTTGCTGTTCATTCCCGGGACGGTTCATGGTCTGCAGCTGACACGATGGGGCACCGGGCTTCCCTTGCTGTGGATAAGGACCCCTCTTCTCCTGCAGGTGCCCGAGGCTGGAACGGGGATTCCACCCCCGAAAATCCATATGCCTGAGGTTCATAATTCCCAAGGAAATTCCCCAGAAATCGTTACCCTTCATTTACAAATATTCCTTTGGAATCACTCCTGACTTGTCCTTCTGTGGAACCGTTTTAAACATTCATTGGAGAGCTCAGGAGCCGAGTTGGCTTGTTTATGACTTGGCTGACAAGCCCAGACAAAACCCAAACACCGAGAACGCCTCCGCCCCTGGCTCCGCCCCCACCTCCGCCCCCGGCTCCGCCCCACGCTCCGCCCCACGCTCCGCCCCACGCTCCGCCCCACGCTCCGCCCCACGCTCCGCCCCACGCTCCGCCCCACGCTCCGCCCCACGCTCCGCCCCACGCTCCGCCCCACGCTCCGCCCGGCCCGAGATGGGGGCGGGACCAAACTTCCACATACTCGGGGGAAAAAAAAAGAGTAAGGAAAAAAAAAAAGGAACAATGAAAAAAAATATTATAAAATAAAATAAAACAAAATAAATTTTTAAAAAAACCTCAAAAGTTATTAAAAACGAAAAAAAAAAAAAATCTAAAATAGATTTAAAATATAATTTAAAAATTTAAAATACAAAATAAATAACATGAATGTAAAAACTGAAATATTATCCATAAATTTTTAAAAAAATAAAAGTCATTAAGATTTTAAATAGTAATAAAGAAAAATTTGAAAATTTTAAAAATAAATAATAGACTAAAATATAAAAATTAAAGAAATAAACCAAAAGCATTTTAAAAAGACAAAACAAAAAATATATTAAAACATTAACCACAATACAATATTTAACATAAAATACAAAAATCAAAAATTAAAAAAAAAATAAACAATAAGTAAAATAAAATACGAAATTAAATAAACACAGCCCTCCCCTCATGCCACTGCCTAACACAGGCCCCTGGAGTTTTCTTGATTAGGCAGGGATAGGCAAAACAAACCCAGTGCCTCCCAGAAAATAAGGTTTTCTAGACAATTCTTGGAAACAAATTCTGTTTTAGCAGGAAGCTCACTTGGGATCAACACCCACATGTGCCAAGGCAGGAAAGAACAACCTCATTGTGTCCAAGGAACAGCAACTAGGCCAAGATTTAAGTTTTAATGGGACTTATGTAAATAAAAACACACTCAGTTGAACTTGAAAACGAGATGAATCAAGGCAATTAAACACTTTACAAGTTTTCCTGGGAATTCCCAGAATTCTGTGGATATGATGCTGACACATTCCTGATTTACCAACCTTAATTGGGGAAATTTCCTTGGAAATGTCCCCTAAGAATTAGCAAAATTCCAATTAGGATAGAAAATAGGAAAAAAAAAAATATAGCCTTACTAAAATCAGAGAGAGGAAAAACATCAAATAAAAGGAAGGAATAATATCCAACTCCCAGCTTGCCTGGAAAACAAGCTCAGGAATTTCTAACATGGAAAACTTTTGGAAGAGCCAGGAAGTCGGTGGAAGTCCATGGAATGATGATTTCAAATCTGCTTCCTCTGCTCTGATTGTCAAGGGAAGAGGGAGTTAAACATGCCAATTTACTCCTATTCCAGAAGGATCTCTAGTTTGTGGGAGTAACAATCCAAAGAAACTCCAATCTTACTTGGATTTGACAGATGAAACTCCCAGCAGAGATGGGAAGTTTCAGTGGAACCAAAGAGCCACAATTCCTGGAATAACAAAATTCCACTCAGCAAAAGTCAGGAATTCTATTTACAAATCCATGGAGGAGGAGGAGGAGGATGACACCAGGAACACAATTCAGCTGAAAGCAACGATTTACTGGAAAGGGCAGGAAATCAAACGGACAGTCTCTGGTTATGCTCAGGCATTTCTCCAGGAGTCAGAGGGAAAAGTGGGAACCCTGCACTGGGATAAGGCCTTCCAGTGGCTCCACTTCCTACAGGCTCTCTCCCTTTTTGCCAACTACCTGCAAGAGGAAAAACAGCAGGAATAAAGTTTAAAACAGGAGGTCCTTGGTTCAGGCAGACTGAAGTGCAGCTCCCAGGGAGCGAGTCCAGGCTGGGCCCAGGGGAGCTCCGGGAATCTGGGACTGCCCGTGGGATTCAAGGGCTGGAAAAGCAGGACCCACCTGCCGGGTTTAGTGCTGGGACACAGCAAGGCCTTGGCTCAGGGGCAGCAGTTAGAGCTGGGACTGCAGGAGAACACCCCAAAGCCGGGTCAAACATCCAGCATGACACGCAGCACGCTCCAGGAGAAACTCAGGTGGGAGAAGCCCCCGGATGCTCCGTGTTCCTTGCCCTCGGCAGCTTTGCCAGGGCCTCCCTCAGAATGCTGACCTCACCCTGCAGCTCCTACAAAATAGGAGAACTTATGGGAATCACCCAGCAATCCATGGATTTCCAGGTATTAAGAACCAAAGCAGCCGCCTTTCAGTGGTGTCCCCAAGGCCCAGCAGTGCCCAGCACCTCTGACTGGAATTTGAGGGCTCCCAGCACAGCCCCAGAGCAGCAGAAAAACCCACCTCCAGACTCACCAGAGAGATGACAGGAGCGCCCTCCCTGCGATGCCTGCTGAGCCAAGTGGAGCTGGCAGGGTGACCCATGGACATTCTGCGTTCACCTTTCAACAGAGTCAATGCGGAAACAGAACAAATCTCTCTCGGTGTCGAGATCCCTTCAGGTGCACCTGGAGATGCTGCAGTGTCCTTCAGCAGCCAAAACAGAACAGGGTTTCTACTGTGCTGTAAGTGAGAAATACAATTGAATCAGAAGAAAATAAAAGGAAGCACCTCTCCCTCCATGCTTTTTATATTAAAAAAATCATGCATCAGAATTTTTTTAACCGTTCATTCTTGCTTTACACTGTGTAAATTACGAGCACTCAACTTCCAGCCTGAATTTGCAACAGCTCCTCAGGCTGACTGAGCTCAGCCAGACCACCAGAATCACTGAATTGTGGAAGGGAAAGCTCATCCCATTCCAGCCCCACCCAGGGCACGGACACCTTCCACCACATCCAGGGGCAGCCGCAGCTTCTCTGGGGAACCCGTGCCAGGGCCCCGCCGCCCTCCCAGGGAACAATTCCTTCCTGATATTTAATCCAAACCGGCCTCCCTTCATCCTCATGAAGCCGTTCCCCTTGTCCATCACTGCGTGTCTTTGTGAGAAATCCCTCTCCATTAGGGCATAAGCAGCTGGCACAGACCCCCCAAATCAATGTTCCGGGGGCTCTCGGGGCCACACGAGCACTGCGGGCGTTTTACCGGCTTCTCCTGCCGCCTTCCCCGGGAGCCCCGGCTCGGCTCCAGCTCCGGGCACAGCGGCAGCGTGTCCCGCCCGCCCGCCCGCCGGGGGATCGGCAGCGGCCCCGACACCGCCTTGAATGGCCCGCCGAGGAAGCGGCAGTGAGGGCGGACACCGGCCGGGGCCGCCCGGAACTACCCCCGGCTCGTTCGGTTCGGCTGAGGGGGGGCGACGTTCGGGGAAACTCGGCTGGGCTCGGCTGTTCGGAGAAACTCGGCTGGGCTCGGCTGTTCGGAGAAACCCGGCGATTTCCGTCAGTAGTCGGCTATTCTCGGCTCTTCGGCTACACTCGGCTATTTCCGTCAGCAGTCGGCTCTTTTCGGCTGTTCGGCAACTCTCGGTCATTTTCGTCACACCTCGCCTTTTTTGGTGGCAGAGAGCATTACGTCACTTTCGCCCCTCCCTGACGCCATCTTTAGAAGGTCAACAGCAGCGAGCCGAGCCGCCATCTTGGTAGTGGCGCCCCTTTAAGGCCCCCCATAGGTGTCTAACACACGCGCCTGACTAAAATGAGTAACCCGAACCCGCCTGCGGCGCGGCTGAACCCACAGCCCGTGTCCCTACACCGGGAAACGCCACAGAAAATTGTCCTCGGGCGGCGCCGTGGTCGGGATTTTTGCTCAGGCAGTCTGATAGACACACATGGGGAGGGCCCTCATTTTTCCCGCCCTTTTCGCCGCCATCTTTAGAAGGTCAAGCGCCGCGAGTCGTGCCGCCATCTTGGTTGTGGCACTCCCCCCAAATGTCCCCCTCGGCTGCTCGCACAAGCGCCTGACAACATCGCCTGCCCAAACACTGCCGTGGCGCCACTCAGCCCCCATCCCGTGTCCACGCACCTGCGTATGCCGCGGAAAAACCGCTCCCGTGCCGCTCCCTGGTCCAGGTCGCGCGCAGGCAGCCGGCTGCCACGTGCCCTGGATCCCCTCTTTCTTTTTCCCGCCTTCTTGGCCGTGATCTGTCGGTCCTCGGGTGGCAGCACTGCCCGTGAGCTCAGAGACCGGCGCTGCTGCTCACCTCGGGTACCGGCACGGGGGAGAATTGCAGTACCGCTGTATGTCCACAGGATGGCAGCACTGCCGCACAGCTCTCGGGACGGGCGCGGGGGGCAGTTGCAGTACCGATCTTTATCCACAGGATGGCAGCATTGCCTTACAGATCGGCTCGGGGGGGAGCTGCAGTACCGATCTTTATCCACAGGATGGCAGCATTGCCTTACAGATCGCCTGCCATCAACCAAACCGAATCCAAAAAAGCCTTCAGTTTAGGCTGCATTTCAAAATAACTTCTATTTCTTACTTTGATATATCTAATAACCATTACAAATTTATCTATTATATCATGTACATTATATTAAGTATATTTTACATATTATAATAAATGGAACAAGTAATAATATAGTGTATCAATAGTGTATCTATTCCTATTATCTTTCATATTTTATAGTTCTCATTTTGTTACTTATATTCTTATTTTTTTTGCATTTGTAATTTTTTTCAATTTGTATTCACTTCTTTCCATTTTTACCGATATTTTAAACTATAGGAATTAATTGACCTACCACATCAGAACCACAGTTAAGTAGAATTGAATGAGCCTGGTTTTCTAAGAGATAAATATTTAATCTTTATTAAAATAATATGGGCATATTTTCTCTTTCTGTGTGCTTTTGGGGAGAGGGGGTTTGTTTTGGATTTCTTGGCTAATAAACAAGGAGGTTCAAAGAGCGACAAAATAAAATGTCCATATTATTTTATCTCTGCCTCTGAAATACACTTCGACATCAAGTTATTGGTGGTATTACTGTGCATGGGTAGAATGAGACCTGAAAGGAAAAAACAGACACCACGGTGTCCACAGCTTTCTCGGTTCAGGTTTATTAATTTAGTAGAAAATACAGAGGATTTTTAGTAACTGCACTCTCAATTATATCCAGACGTCCAGCAGACAGGGAGGTCATTTCTCAACTTCTTCCTTGCTGAGAGCCAACCTCCCACATACTCGGGGGAAAAAAGAGGGTGGATTTTATCCCCCTGCATCTGAAAGAAAGTCAGGACAAAAATCAAAGTGCTGCAGGAGAACTTGACAGCTCCAGACACTTTGTGTCAATCCAGGACTACCCTCTACAGCCCAACTACACCCCACATGACAAATTTCAACACCCAAGACTTGTCCCATTCCCCCCACACCCAGACTGAGCAACAAGGCAGAGCAGCTCAGGCCAAACACACCAACACCCGTGACACAGGACAGGACAAAAGGGGGGACACAACAGGGACAGAAATATCTCAGCAAGAAGAATGACCCTGAGGACTGAGACAACTCGCAATGAGATGACCGAGGTAAGACCCATGGAGAGCTGACCAGGCTCAGAGAACCCTGCAGGAAGAAGATGCCAACGGGATCACTGATCCCAAGAAAAGCAGAGATGGATGCCCGAGAATCCTACGGTCAGAATCCTGTACCTGTCTCTGCATTCTGACAAGACCTAATCCACCTGAATGGATCACAGCAGTGCACGGCTGTGGATACAGCTCAGAACAAGACCTGGAAAGGCATCAGCCTGGACACTTGTGAAGAGAGATGGATTCTGAGGAGCCTCTGAGCTCCCGAGTCAAGGGTTTGATGCCTGGCCTGGTATCAGCACCAGGAATAGGGAGATGTTAAGAACAATGCCTGGGGTCTCCAAAAGACCCCTTGAAGGATTAAGGCAAAAGACACACAAAACAAAACACACAATAGACACAGAGTGCACAACAGACAAGTGACACGACATGCCCTGGGACTGCTCTGCCCTGCACACCTCAGCACTGGGATCAAAAATGAGACTTTCCCTTTACACAGCCTAAGGGGTCACATCTTGAGCATCCCCATCTCCAAACCTGACTCAAAAACCCTCCCTGGTGACCCCTGACTCCACACCCCACTTTCATCCCCTCTGTGGCTCCCAGCCCTCCACTTATCTCTCAGACATCTGGGGATGCCAATCCATGTCAAAAGCCAAAGAAGGTGCCTCTCCCTCGGGGAAATTCCTGCTGTCACTGGGCTGGTGTCTCTCAGTCAGCTACAATAAAGAAAACCAAATACCAAAGCATAATCTCACCAGCACATCCCCCAAAACCTGGCAATTCTGCTGCTCCCCCTCTCCTAAGCATGCCTGGGTGATCAGGCAGCACACTCCAGCTGTGCTCAGAGGCTGACTCCTGCAGTGCCAAGGTCTTAGAGACATTATTGGCACTGAGCCCACCCATACGGCCTCCATGAGGGGTGTGAGCAACCCCAGTTAGAGCAGGAAAGGAATGCAGAGTGGACATCCCCAGTGAACCCAAACCCTGTGGACTCGGCCCCCCACTATCACTTCCTGCCTGGCCCTTGCCTTGGGCTTACTGCCTGCACCTCTCAGGGCTTCTGGCATTGTCCTGCATTAGGGTTCCTGCCTGCACCTGCTCTCAGGGAAACACAGTGTTGGTAGCAGTGCTGTGAGGGCTGGTACACCTGTACTCTGACTTGTATCCCAGCCTGTACCCGTGATTTTCACTGTGTACTCTCTAGCCCTTGAGTCCTTTACCTCTCAAGCCCTCCCTCAGCTTTCAGCCTCTGTAGGTCACTGCTGAACTGCTCTGCGTCCTCCTGCTGAACCCTACTACCCTACACCTTGCAACCCAGGATGCTCCTGGGACACGGATCCCAGGATGCCCAGGCGGACAAGGCCAAGAATCTCCCCCCACTGCACCCTAACCCCGTGGACTCTCAAAGACTCTAAGACGACCAACGGTGCAAATCTTGCTAGAATGCAGAGATGGGTTGGGACTGCCCTGCCTGGCCAAGGCTCCGGTGATGCTAAGGAGAAACCCTCTCCCTTTACTCCTGAGGGGTCCATCCCACAAGGGCCCTCTCCTCCCTAAGGTAACTTTAAATTGCCTCCTGGGACTGAAAAGTTTTTCCCCTTCTCCCAACCACCAACCCCAACACTCAGCATTTGGAATACGAGGGGACAAAATCCATCCTCGACAGAAATGAACGTGTTGGCTCCGTGGATTTGGAGACGTTCTCTGCTTTCACCTCGGTGCTGCCATATCCAAACTCCAGCTGTGCACCTCCTCACACTACCTGGGACCACAGAACAGAAAATGTGACTATTCCCCTCCAGAAGAGTCACCCCCAGAGCTCCTCTGCACTGCTGTCCCGGCTCCCCCTCAGATCTCCCCCCACTCCAGAGGCTGCCCAGAGTGAACCCAGCAAAAGGAAAAGGGACACACTGAGCACGGCACTCACCTGTGGGCCACCTGCCCAAGTGCCAACTCACCCCCTCCCTCTATTCCTTGGAACACCTGGGGCAGCAACAGCACCTGCAAAGAAACAAAAAAGGAAAAATCATGCTGAGTTCCTGTGAAACAGCAACCTCCCCGCTCTGACTGAAGCACAGCACAAGTGAACCTTAATGTTGCACCCATCTACCCTCCTCTGGCATCCTGGGCCAGCACATCTGCCAAGGGGATCACCTAAACTAAAATAAAACAGACTAGTGAATGCTTAGAGTAGAACCAGCAAGTGAGACTTGAGCAACAGCAACAGCTTCTGTCCACTGATCACTGCTCACCTCGTCCACTTCACCTTGACTGCAGAGACCCAGCTTTGCCTCCTAAAAACAAAGACAAAGAGCAGTGCTGTAACATGGCCACCATTTACACTCCCCTGCAAACACAAACAGTGACTGACCTTCTCAGGGGAGCCCCCTCACCCGGGATGGGGCACTCTGCCATGGATTTAATCCATCTGCACCTGAAACAAAGTCAGGACAAAAATCAAAGTGCTGCAGGAGAACTTGACAGCTCCAGACACTTTGTGTCCATCTAGGGATACCCTCTACAGTCCAACTACACCCCACATGACAAATTTCAACTCCCCAGGACTTGTCCCATTCCCCCCACACCCAGACTAAGCAACAAGGCAGAGCAGCTCCAGGCCAAACACACCAACCCCCGTGACACAGGACAGGACAAAAGGGGGGACACAACAGGGACAGAAATATCTCAGCAAGAAGAATGACCCTGAGGACCGAGAGAACTCGCAATGAGATGACCGAGGTAAGACCCATGGGGAGCTGACCAGGCTCAGAGAACCCTGCAGGAAGAAGATGCCAACGGGATCACTGATCCCAAGAAAAGCAGAGATGGATGCCCGAGAATCCTACGGTCAGAATCCTGTACCTGTCTCTGCATTCTGACAAGACCTAATCCACCTGAATGGATCACAGCAGTGCACAGCTGTGGATACAGCTCAGAACAAGACCTGGAAAGGCATCAGCCTGGACACTTGTGAAGAGAGATGGATTCTGAGGAGCCTCTGAGCTCCCGAGTCAAAGGTTTGATGCCCGGCCTGGTATCAGCACCAGGAATAGGAAGATGTTAAGAACAATGCCTGGGGTCTCCAAAAGACCCCTTGAAGGGTTAAGGCAAAAGACACACAAAACAAAACACACAAAGACACAGAGTGCACAACAGACAAGTGACACGACGTGCCCTGGGGCTGCTCTGCCCTGTTCACCTCAGCACTGTGAGACCTTCCCTCTATGTGCCCTAAAGGGGTCACATCTTGGACATCCCCATCTCCAAACCTGATTTAAAACCCCCTCCTGGTGACCCCTGACCCCACACCCCACTTTCATCCCCTCTGTGGCTTTTAGCCCTTTACTTATCTCTGGGATGTCCAGGGATGAGAATCCACATCAGGTGCCAAGGAAGGCTGTCTCTGCCTCTGGGAAATTCCTGCTGTCACCGGGCTGTTGTCTCTTAGTCAGGTGCCATAAAGAAAACCAAACATCCAAGGATGATCTCAGCACGGCTGTTGGCTGGTCAGTGAGGACATCTCAGTGTGATACAACTGGACCACTTGAAACACACAAACAATAATGGAGGCTTAGAGTTACACCAGAAACACCACGACCCTGACCACACAAATATATCAATTTTAGGAAATGCAAACAAAAGTCCAGCAAAAAAAAAGCCAACTCTTATTACTCGTAGTCCATTTTTCAAATATAATAAAAATAACCCCATGTCCATTCCCCTCAAAAAACCTCCAAAATACACACCCAGAACCCCCCCAATTTAAAGACCTGCCTCTAACCAAGTAAGAAGCATAAACCCCACGTCTTTTAAACTATAAATTCATTAAGCTAACACATCAAAACCACAGACTTTTAAATCCTTAGTCCACACTAATACACCAATCCCATCACTATATACAAAATCAAAACCTATTTTCTATTTCTACTAACAAAACAAGAAAGTCACAACTTTTAACTGCAATAAAACCTAAAAACACCTAATTAGAAGTAAAATTATCCCATTATAACTAACTCAAAACCCCAAACACTCCAAAACAAGTACTTGAAGTGCCAAAAACCATCAAATAGTTAAAATAACTCCTTCAAAAATGCCTTCTGTACCTTTCAGACTGATTTGGAGAGCAAAGCAAGGAAAGAAAAAGCACACAGCTTGTTTTAAGAGAACAGTGGTCACTCCTCTGCATTCCCTCTCCAGTGTATTCAGCTGAAGCACAGACAGACTGCAGCACACAGATCTGATGGCTCTTTGTTAGTTGTTAGTTTTAGGGCAGGGAAGTTCCCTGCACTGATTTTTTTCCCTTTTTCTTAGGGCTCATTAAACCTGCTGCAGACTGAAAATCCCAGAGAAGCACCGAGAGCTGCACCTGCAGCCACAGGGCCTGGACCTCAGCATTTTATCAATGCTGGAAGAGCTGACAAGAGACCAAAGGAGCTACAACCCACAGCAAGGACATTCTGAATTTACCATCTCACCACAGAATAACAGAAAGTTTTATTATTTTATGTCATTCACTCTTTATGCTTGTCAGCACTTTGTTAAATAAATAGTTTTTCCCATTTTTCTCCAAAGAAGTTCTTTCCCAAACCAATTTAAAAGAAAGACCATTTTGGTTTACTCTCTAAAAAAAAAATCCATCCAAAAGTTTCCTCTCAGGTTTACCCTAAACCACAACAACAAACAATTCAATCCATAGAAATAAAAGTAGCACAAATATACTTAAATTAACAGCACCAAAAACAATTATTCCTAACTCAATGAACTCTTAATTCCTCAAAACCATCAAAACAAACAAACCACCTATAAATACACACAAAACCAAAAGATCCATTAGACTACAAACAATATCTCCTAAATTATCCAAAACTATAAAATATATACTGTAGTCAAGCATGCTAAATAAACAAACCCCTATAACACAATAAAAAATCATTTAATTGTAAATATTAAGAAACCCTAAAAAATGAACTACATCACACCGTCTCAAACCCACTAAAACAAACACTAGATGCTCCCTATGATAAAAGCCACCACTAAATAAATAAAAGCCTCCCCTATACCTCACACCACAGCCAATTACACCACTGTAAACCTTAGAAAACAAACCCTGGAAAAACACAATATCCCCCAAAAATAATTCACCAACAAAACTCAGTTCAAAAATACTCTGACCAATGTGAATTATGAAACCAAACATGAATTAAATACACCACATATCCCTCGTCACACCACCTACAAACAGAATAAAACTACACAATAAATCACTAAAAAGCACCAAACAGAAAAACCAGCTCTACCCAACCTGGATCCCTCCATACAACACACAAAACCCCAATAACACATTTCAGAAGTCTCTCAAAAAAGCTACTTAAATTAGTTCTACCTCAAATACAAACAAACCCACACATAAAGTTATCTTTACTCAAAAACCTAATTATATATAACAAATAACACCAAAAAAAGACACACAAAACACTACGCACCACCTAAGAACATCATATTGAATAAAAGCCACACAGAAGTGCCACTATTCATTTAAATTCCAGGTGAAAAGAAAATCCCTCCACTTTAAACACAGACAACAACAGAAAAAAGGAGTTTCTTCAATCAATTTGAACTCCTTTTGTCTCCATAACTCCTTTTTCGTCTGGGAGCACCGGGGAGGGTTTATTAAGATGAAGCTGAAAAGGAAAAAAAAGTCCCCTCTATAAACCCACACTGGTTGACCTTGTGCTGCTGCTGGGTAGAAAGGTTTGATCCCCATCGCCTCCCAGGCAACGCTCCAAACCCACGTGCTCCCCACGACCCACAGCCAGGACCTCAGCGTGACCTCCTCACTCCCCACGGCTCCATACCAAAATGAGCTGGGGCTGCCCTCTTAACCTGGAACCGCCCCATCATTATCCATCACAGCTCCACCCGTGCCTGCTCTGTCCCCCCTCACCGTTCACAGCTCACACCCGGGGCTGCTCTCTCCCCTCCCCATCCTGTGGCATCTCTCACCTGCAGCTGCTCCCAGTCCGAGCGTGAGGCAGAGGGGACTTGCTGTTCATTCCCGGGACGGTTCATTGTCTGCACCTGACACGATGGGGCACCGGGCTTCCCTTGCTGTGGATAAGGACCCCTCTTCTCCTGCAGGTGCCCGAGGCTGGAACTGGGATTCCACCCCCGAAAGTCCATATGCCTGAGGTTCATAATTCCCAAGGAAATTCCCCAGAAATCGTTACCCTTCATTTACAAATATTCCTTTGGAATCACTCCTGACTTGTCCTTCTGTGGAAGCGTTTTAAACGTTCATTGGAGAGTTCAGGAGCCGAGTTGGCTGGTTTATGACTTGGCTGACAAGCCCAGACAAAACCCAAACACCGAGAACGCCGGCTCCGCCCCTGGCTCCGCCCCTGGCTCCGCCCCTGGCTCCGCCCCTGGCTCCGCCCCTGGCTCCGCCCCTGGCTCCGCCCCTGGCTCCGCCCCTGGCTCCGCCCCTGGCTCCGCCCCTGGCTCCGCCCCTGGCTCCGCCCCTGGCTCCGCCCCTGGCTCCGCCCCTGGCTCCGCCCCTGGCTCCGCCCCACGCTCCGCCCCACGCTCCGCCCCACGCTCCGCCCCACGCTCCGCCCCACGCTCCGCCCCACGCTCCGCCCCACGCTCCGCCCCACGCTCCGCCCCACGCTCCGCCCCACGCTCCGCCCCACGCTCCGCCCCACGCTCCGCCCCACGCTCCGCCCCACGCTCCGCCCCTGGCTCCGCCCCACGCTCCGCCCCACGCTCCGCCCCACGCTCCGCCCCACGCTCCGCCCCACGCTCCGCCTTACGCTCCGCCCCACGCTCCGCCCCTGGCTCCGCCCCACGCTCCGCCCCTGGCTCCGCCCCACGCTCCGCCCCACGCTCCGCCCCACGCTCCGCCCCACGCTCCGCCCCACGCTCCGCCCCACGCTCCGCCCCACGCTCCGCCCCACGCTCCGCCCCACGCTCCGCCCCACGCTCCGCCCCCGGCTCCGCCCCACGCTCCGCCCCACGCTCCGCCCCTGGCTCCGCCCCACGCTCCGCCCCACGCTCCGCCCCACGCCCCGCCCCACGCCCCGCCCCACGCCCCGCCCCACGCCCCGCCCCACGCCCCGCCCCGCCCCTGGGTCCGCCCCACGCCCCCCCACGCCCCGCCCCACGCCCCGCCCCACGCTCCGCCCCACGCTCCGCCCCACGCTCCGCCCGGCCCGAGATGGGGGCGGGACCAAACTTCCACATACTCGGGGGAAAAAAAAAGAGTAAGGAAAAAAAAAAAGGAACAATGAAAACATGAAAAAAAATATTATAAAATAAAATAAAACAAAATAAATTTTTAAAAAAACCTCAAAAGTTAGTAAAAAAGAAAAAAAATATTAATAAAATCTAAAAGAAATTTAAAATATAATTAAAAAAATTTAAATACAAAATAAATAACATGAATGTAAAAACTGAAATAATATCCATAAATTTAAAAAAAAAGTCATTAAGATTTTAAATAGTAATAAAGAAAAATTTGAAAATTTTAAAAATAAATAATAGACTAAAAATATAAAAATTAAAGAAACCAAAAGCATTTTAAAAAGACAAAACAAAAAATATATCAAAACATTAACCACAATACAATATTTAACATAAAATACAAAAATCAAAAATTAAAAAAAAATAAACAATAATAAAATAAAATACGACATTAAATAAACACAGCCCTCCCCTGATGCCACTGCCTAACACAGGCCCCAGGAGTTCTCTCGATTAGGCAGGGATAGGGAAAACAAACCCAGTGCCTCCCAGAAAATAAGGTTTTCTAGAAAATTCTTGGAAACAAATTCTGTTTTAGCAGGAAGCTCACTTGGGATGAACACCCACATGTGCCAAGGCAGGAAAAACCACCCCATTGTGTCCAAGGAACAGCAACTAGGCCGGGATTTAAGTTTTAATGGAACTTATGTAATTAAAAACACACTCAGTTGAACTTGAAAACGAGATGAATCAAGGCAATTAAACACCTTACAAGTTTTCCTGGGAATTCCCAGAATTCTGTGGATATGGTGCTGACACATTCCTGATTTACCAACCTTAATTGGGTAAATTTCCTTGGAAATGTCCCCTAAGAATTAGCAAAATTCCAATTAGGATAGAAAATAGGAAAAAAAAATATAGCCTTACTAAAATCAGAGAGGAAAAACATCAAATAAAAGGAAGGAATAATATCCAACTCCCAGCTTGCCTGGAAAACAAGCTCAGGAATTTCTAACATGGAAAACTTTTGGAAGAGCCAGGAAGTCGGTGGAAGTCCATGGAATGATGATTTCAAATCTGCTTCCTCTGCTCTGATTGTCAAGGGAAGAGGGAGTTAAACATGCCAATTTACTCCTATTCCAGAATGATCTCTAGTTTGTGGGAGTAACAATCCAAAGAAACTCAAATCTTACTTGGATTTGACAGATGAAACTCCCAGCAGAGATGGGAAGTTTCAGTGGAACCAAAGAGCCACAATTGCTGGAATAACAAAATTCCACTCAGCAAAATACAGCAATTCTATTGACAAATCCATGGAGGAGGAGGAGGAGGATGACACCAGGAACACAAACCAGCTGAAAGCAACGATTTACTGGAAAGGGCAGGAAATCAAATGGACAGTCTCTGGTTATGGTCAGGCATTTCTCCAGGAGTCAGAGGGAAAAGTGGGAACCCTGCACTGGGATAAGGCGTTCCAGGGGCTCCACTTCCCACTGGCTCTCTCCTTTTTTGCCAACCACCTGCAAGAGGAAAAACAGCAGGAATAAAGTTTCAAACTGGAGGTCCTTGGTTCAGGCAGACTGAAGTGCAGCTCCCAGGGAGCGAGTCCAGGCTGTGCCCAGGGGAGCTCCGGGAATCTGGGATTGCCCGTGGGATTAAAGGGCTGGAAAAGCAGGACCCACCTGCCGGGTTTAGTGCTGGGACACAGCAAGGCCTCGGCTCAGGGGCAGCAGTTGGAGCTGGGACTGCAGGAGAACACCCCAAAGCCGGGTCAAACATCCAGCATGACACGCAGCACGCTCCAGGAGAAACTCAGGTGGGAGAAGCCCCCGGATGCTCCGTGTTCCTTCTCCTCGGCATCTTTGCCAGGGCCTCCCTCAGAATACTGACCTCACCCTGCAGCTCCTACAAAATAGGAGAACTTATGGAAATCGCCCAGCAATCCATGGATTTACAGGTATTAAGAACCAAAGCAGCCGCCTCTCAGTGGTGTCCCCAAGGCCCAGCAGTGCCCAGCACCTCTGACTGGAATTTGAGGGCTCCCAGCACAGCCCCAGAGCAGCAGAAAAACCCACCTCCAGACTCACCAGAGAGATGACAGGAGCGCCCTCCCTGCGATGCCTGCTGAGCCAAGTGGAGCTGGCAGGGTGACCCATGGACATTCTGCGTTCACCTTTCAACAGAGTCAATGCAGAAACAGAACAAATCTCTCTCAGAGTCGAGATCCCTTCAGGTGCACCTGGAGATGCTGCAGTGTCCTTCAGCAGCCAGAGCAGAACAGGGTTTCTACTGTGCTGTAAGTGAGAAATACAATTGAATCAGAAGAAAATAAAAGGAAGCACCTCTCTCCATGCTTTTTATATTAAAAAAATCATGCATCAGAATTTTTTTAACCGTTCATTCTTGCTTTACACTGTGTAAATTACGAGCACTCAACTTCCAGCCTGAATTTGCAACAGCTCCTCAGGCTGACTGAGCTCAGCCAGACCACCAGAATCACTGAATTGTGGAAGGGAAAGCTCATCCCATTCCAGCCCCACCCAGGGCACGGACACCTTCCACCAGATCCAGGGGCAGCCACAGCTTCTCTGGGGAACCTGTGCCAGGGCCCCGCCGCCCTCCCAGGGAACAATTCCTTCCTGATATTTAATCTAAACCGGCCTCCCTTCATCCTGATGAAGCCGTTCCCCTTGTCCATCACTGCGTGTCCTTGTGAGAAATCCCTCTCCATTAGGGCATAAGCGGCTGGCACAGACCCCCCCAAATCAATGTTCCGGGGGCTCCCGGGGCCACACGAGCACTGCGGGCGTTTTACCGGCTTCTCCTGCCGCCTTCCCCGGGAACCCCGGCTCGGCTCCAGCTCCGGGCACAGCGCCAGCGTGTCCCGCCCGCCCGCCGGGGGATCGGCAGCGGCCCCGACACCGCCTTGAATGGCCCGCCGAGGAAGCGGCAGTGACGGCGGACACCGGCCGGGGCCGCCCGGAACTGCCCCCGGCTCGGGCGGGCTCGGCTGTTCGGAGAAACCCGGCGATTTCCGTCAGTAGTCGGCTATTCTCGGCTCTTCGGCTACACTCGGCTATTTCCGTCAGCAGTCGGCTCTTTTCGGCTGTTCGGCAACTCTCGGTCATTTTCGTCACACCTCGCCTTTTTTGGTGGCAGAGAGCATTACGTCACTTTCGCCCCTCCCTGACGCCATCTTTAGAAGGTCAACAGCAGCGAGCCGAGCCGCCATCTTGGTAGTGGCGCCCCTTTAAGGCCCCCCCATAGGTGTCTAACACAAGCGCCTGACTAAAATGAGTAACCCGAACCCGCCTGCGGCGCGGCTGAACCCACAGCCCGTGTTCCTACACCGGGAAACGCCACAGAAAATTGTCCTTGGGCTGCACCGTGGTCGGGATTTTTGTGCAGGCAGTCTGATAGACACACATGGGGGGGTCCTCATTTTTCCCGCCCTTTTCGCCGCCATCTTTAGAAGGTCAAGCGCCCCGAGCCGCGCCACCATCTTCGTTGTGGCACTCCCCCCAAATGTCCCCCTCGGCTGCTCGCACAAGCGCCTGACAACATCGCCTGCCCAAACACTGCCGTGGCGCCACTCAGCCCCCATCCCGTGTCCACGCACCTGCGTATGCCGCGGAAAAACCGCTCCCGTGCCGCTCCCTGGTCCAGGTCGCGCGCAGGCAGCCGGCTGCCACGTGCCCTGGGTCCCCTCTTTTTTTTTTCCCGCCTTTTTGGCCGTGATCTGTCGATCCTCGGGCGGCAGCACTGCCCGTGAGTTCAGAGACCGGGGCTGCTGCGCACCTCGCGTACCGGCACGGGGGAAAACTGCAGTACCGCTGTATGACCACAGGATGGCAGCACTGCCGCACAGCTCTCGGGACGGACGCGGGGGACAGTTGCAGTACCGATCTTTATCCACAGGATGGCAGCATTGCCTTACAGATCGGCCCGGGGGGAGCTGCAGTACCGATCTTTATCCACAGGATGGCATCATTGCCTTACAGATCGCCTGCCTTCAACCAAACCGAATCCAAAAAAGCCTTCAGTTTAGGCTGCATTTCAAAATAACTTCTATTTCTTACTTTGATAACCATTACAAATTTATCTATTATATCATGTACATTATATTAAGTATATTTTACATATTATAATAAATAGAACAAGTAATAATATAGTGTATCAATAGTGTATCTATTCCTATTATCTTTCATATTTTATAGTTCTCATTCTGTTACTTATATTTTTATTTTTTTGCATTTGTATTTTTTTTCAATTTGTATTCACTTCTTTCCATTTTTACCGATATTTTAAACTATAGGAATTAATTGACCTACCACATCAGAACCACAGTTAATTAGAATTGAATGAGCCTGGTTTTCTAAGAGATAAATATTTAATCTTTATTAAAATAATATGGGCATATTTTCTCTTTCTGTGTGCTTTTGGGGAGAGGGGGTTTGTTTTGGATTTCTTGGCTAATAAACAAGGAGGTTCAAAGAGCTACAAAATAAAATGTCTATATTATTTTATCTCTGCCTCTGAAATACACTTCGACATCAAGTTACTGCTGGTAATACTGTGCCTGGGGAGAATGAGACCTGAAAGGAAAAAAAAAGGCACCACGGTGTTCACAGCTTTCTCGGTTCAGGTTTATTAATTTAGTAGAAAATACAGAGGATTTTTAGTAACTGCACTCTCACTTATATCCAGATGTCCAGCAGACAGGGAGGTCATTTCTCAACTTCTTCCTTGCTGAGAGCCAACCTCCCACATACTCGGGGGAAAAAAAGAGGGTGGATTTTATCCCCCTGCATCTGAAAGAAAGTCAAGACAAAAGTCAAAGTGCTGCAGGAGAACTTGACAGCTCCAGACACTTTGTGTCCATCTAGGGATACCCTCTACAGCCCAACTACACCCCACATGACAAATTTCAACTCCCCAGGACTTGTCCCATGACCCCTACACCCAGACTGAGCAACAAGGCAGAGCAGCTCCAGGCCAAACACACCAACACCCGTGACACAGGACAGGACAAAAGGGGGGACACAACAGGGACAGAAATATCTCAGCAAGAAGAATGACCCTGAGGACTGAGAGAACTCGCAATGAGATGACCGAGGTAAGACCCATGGGGAGCTGACCAGGCTCAGAGAACCCTGCAGGAAGAAGATGCCAACAGGATGACTTGTTCCAAGAAAAGCAGAGATGGATGCCTGAGAATCCTACGGTCAGAATCCTGTACCTGTCTCTGCATTCTGACAAGACCTAATCCACCAGAATGGATCACAGCAGTGCACGGCTGTGGATACAGCTCAGAACAAGACCTGGAAAGGCGTCAGCCTGGACACTTGTGAAGAGAGATGGATTCTGAGGAGCCTCTGAGCTCCCGAGTCAAGGGTTTGATGCCTGGCCTGGTATCAGCACCAGGAACAGGAAGATGTTAAGAACGATGCCTGGGGTCTCCAAAAGACCCCTTGAAGGGTTAAGGCAAAAGACACACAAAACAAAACACACAACAGACACAGAGTGCACAACAGACAAGTGACACGACGTGCCCTCGGACTGCTCTGCCCTGCACACCTCAGCACTGTGAGACCTTCCCTCTATGTGCCCTAAAGGGGTCACATCTTGGACATCCCCATCTCCAAACCTGATTTAAAACCCCCTCCTGGTGACTCCTGACCCCACACCCCACTGTCATCCCCTCTGTGGCTCCCAGCCCTCCACTTATCTCTGGGACATCTGGGGATGCCTATCCATGTCAAAAGCCAAAGAAGGTGCCTCTCCCTTGGGGAAATTCCTGCTGTCACTGGGCTGGTGTCTCTCAGTCAGCTATAATAAAGAAAAGCAAATGTGACCGTGTGATCTCAGCAGCACATGGGCCAAAAAACAGCAATTCTGCTACTCACCACCTCCTGAACACACCCAGGTCCTCGGGCCCTGTGCTCCAGCTCTGCTCAGACACCAACACTGCGGGGTGTGCCTGGGTTAAGAGCAGACAAGGTGATGTGGCACTGCTGAAACTTGAGCAGCCCCTCGCTCCTCCCTGACACACCTCAACTCCTCGGCTGTTACCAAAGCCCACCTGGATGGCCCCTTCAAATGGAGAAGGTCAAGGCTTCACCACAGAGTCCTGTAATGTTGCCAAGGGCTCATGAGTGAGGCAGACTGGGACAGTAGTCCTGTTGGTGAGAGGGGAGTTCAGTGCAGTGCAAGTGGATTGCCTAAAACACACAATAAAGGATGTTTAGAGTTGCACCAGCAAGTGAAACTCCAGCAGAAGCAACTGCCTCTGTCCACTCATCACTGCTCACCTCGTCCACTTCACCTTGACTGCAGAGATCCAGCCTTACCTCCTAAAAATAAAGACAAAGAGCAGTGCTGTAACATGGCCACCATTTACACTCCCCTGCAAACACAAACAGTGACTGATCTTCTCAGGGGAGCCCCCTCACCCAGAATGGGGCACTCTGCCATGGATTTAATCCATCTGCACCTGAAACAAAGTCAGGACAAAAGTCAAAGTGCTGCAGGAGAACTCGACAGCTCCAGACACTTTGTGTCACCCTCACTCTTTTTACTCCTGAGGGGTCCATCCCACAAGGGCCCTCTCCTCCCTAAGGTAACTTTAAATTGCCTCCTGGGACTGAAAAGGTTTTTCCCCTTCTCCCAACCACCAGCCCCAACACTCAGCTTTTGGAATACGAGCAGACAAAATCCATCCTGGACAGAAATGATCGTGTTGGCTCCGTGGATTTGGAGATGTTCTCTGCTCCCACGTCGGTGCTGCCATATCCAAACTCCAGCTGTGCACCTCCTCACACTACCTGGGACCACAGAACAGAAAATGTGACTATTCCCCTCCAGAAGAGTCACCCCCGGGGCTCCTCTGCACCCCTGTCCCGGCTCCCCCTCAGATCTTCTCCCACTCCAGAGGCTGCCCAGAGTGAACCCAGCAAAAGGAAAAGGGACACACTGAGCACAGCACTCACCTCTGGGCCACCTGCCCAAGGGCCAACTCATCCCCTCCCTCTATTCCTTGGCACACCTGGGGCAGCAGCAGCAGCTGCAAAGAAACAAAAAAGGAAAAATCATGCTGAGTTCCTGTAAAACAGCAACCTCCCTGCTCTGACTGAAGCACAGCACAAGTGAACCTTAATGTTCCACCCATCTACCCTCCTCTGGCATCCTGGGCCAGCACATCTGCCAAGGGGATCACCTAAAATAAAATAAAACAGAACAGTGAATGCTTAGAGTAGAACCAGCAAGTGAGACTTGAGCAACAGCTTCTGTCCACCCATCACTGCTCACCTCGTCCACTTCACCTTGACTGCAGAGACCCAGCTTTGCCTCCTAAAAACAAAGACAAAGAGCAGTGCTGTAACATGGCCACCATTTACACTCCCCTGCAAACACAAACAGTGACTGACCTTCTCAGGGGAGCCCCCTCACCCGGGATGGGGCACTCTGCCATGGATTTAATCCATCTGCATCTGAAACAAAGTCAGGACAAAAGTCAAAGTGCTGCAGGAGAACTCGACAGCTCCAGACACTTTGTGTCAATCCAGGAATACCCTCTACAGTCCAACTACACCCCACATGACAAATTTCAACTCCCCAGGACTTGTCCCATGACCCCCACACCCAGACTGAGCAACAAGGCAGAGCAGCTCCAGGCCAAACACACCAACACCCGTGACACAGGACAGGACAAAAGGGGGGACACAACAGGGACAGAAATATCTCAGCAAGAAGAATGACCCTGAGGACAGAGAGAACTCGCAATGAGATGACCGAGGTAAGACCCATGGGGAGCTGACCAGGCTCAGAGAACCCTGCAGGAAGAAGATGCCAACGGGATCACTGATCCCAAGAAACGCAGGGATGGATGCCTGAGAATCCTATGGTCAGAATCCTCCACTTGGCTGTGCACTTTTAGAAGACCTAATCTGCCAGAATGGATCACAGCAGTGCACAGCTGTGGATACAGCTCAGAACAAGACCTGGAAAGGCACCAGCCTGGATGGTTGTGAAGAGAGATGGATTCTGATGTGTGTCTGAGCACCTGAGTCAAAGTTCAATGGTATCAGTGCCTGTTCAAGGAACAGGGAGATGTTAAGAACGATGCCTGGGGTCTCCAAAAAACCCCTTGAAGGGTTGAGGAAAAAGACACACCACACAGGACACACAAAAGACACAGAGTGCACAACAGACAAGTGACACAACGTGCCCTCGGACTGCTCTGCCCTGTTCACCTCAGCACTGTGAGACCTTCCCTTTACGTGCCCTAAAGGGGTCACAGCTTGGACATCCCCATCTCCAAACCTGACCCAAAAATCCCTCCCGGTGACTCCCAACCCACACCCCACTTTCACCCCCTCTGTGGCTTTGAGCCCTCCACTTATCTCTGGGATGTTCAGGGATGAGAATCCACATCAGGTGCCAAGGAAGGCTGTCTCTGCCTCTGGGAAATTCCTGCTGTCTCAGTCAGGTGCCATAAAGAAAACCAAACATCCACGGATGATCTCAGCAGGGCTGTTGGGTGAGAGGATCTCAGTGTAATACAAGTGACCACCTGAAACACACAAACAATAAGGGATGGTCAGAGCTGCACCAGAAACACCACTGCCCTGACCATACAAATATATCCATTTTAGAAAACAAAACACAAACAAAAGTCCAGCAAAAAAAGCCAACTCTTATTACTCCTAGTCCATACTCCAAATATAATAAAAATAACCCCATCTCCATTCTCCTCAAACAACCTCCAAAATATACAACCAGAACTCCCAACTTAAAGACATGCCTCTAACCAAAGGAGAACCAGAAAACCCATGTCTTTTGACCTATATAAATTCATTAACCTTACACATCAAAACCACAGAATTTTAAATCCTTAGTCCACACCATACACACCAATCCCATCACTGTATACAAAATCAAAGCCTATTTTCTATTACTAAGATAACAAAAAAGTCACAACTTTTAGCTGCAATAAAAGAACCTAATTAGCAGTAAAATAATCCCAAATTTTAACTAACCCAAAACCCCAAGCACTCCAAACCAACTTCCTCCAAAACAAATATTTTAAATGCCAAAAGCCCTCAAACATTTAAAATAACTACTTCCAAAATGCCTTCAGTACCTTTCACTCTGATTTGGAGAGCAAAGCAAGGAAAGAAAGAAAGCAGCTTGTTTTAAGAAAACAGTGTTCACTCCTGTGCATTCCCTCTCCAGTGTATTCAGCTGAAGCACAGACAGACTGCAGCACACAGATCTGATGGCTCTTTGTTAGTTGTTAGTTTTAGGGCAGGGAAGTTCCCTGCACTGATTTTTTTCCCCTTTTTTCTTAGGGCTCATTAAACCGGCTGCAGACTGAAAATCCCAGAGAAGCACCAAGAGCTGCACCTGCAGCCACAGGGCCTGGACCTCAGCATTTTATCAAAGCTGGAAAAGCTGACAAGAGACCAAAGGAGCTACAACCCACAGCAAGGACATTCTGAATTTACCATCTCGCCACAAAATAACAGAAAGTTTTATTATTTTATGTCATTCACTCTTTATGCTTGTCAGCACTTTGTTAAATAAATAGTTTTTCCCATTTTTCTCCAAAGAAGTTCTTTCCCAAACCAATTTAAAAGAAAGACCATTTTGGTTTACTCTCTAAAAAAAAAACCCATCCAAAAGTTTCCTCTCAGGTTTATCCTAAACCACAACAACAAACAATTCAATCCATAGAAATAAAAGTAGCACAAATATACTTAAATTAACAGCACCAAAAACAATTATTCCTAACTCAATGAACTCTTAATTCCTCAAAACCATCAAAACAAACAAACCACCTATAAATACACACAAAACCAAAAGATCCATTAGACTACAAACAATATCTCCTAAATTATCCAAAACTATAAAATATATACTGTAGTCAAGCATGCTAAATAAACAAACCCCTATAACACAATAAAAAAACACATTTAATTGTAAATATTAAGAAACCCTAAAAAATGAACTACATCACACTGTCCCAAACCCACTAAAACAAACACTAGATGCTCCCTATGATAAAAACCACCACTAAATAAATAAAAGCCTCCCCTATACCTCACACCACAGCCAATTACACCACTGTAAACCTTAGACAATAAACCCTGGAAAAACACAATATCCCCCAAAAATAATTCACCAACAAAACTCAGTTCAAAAATACTCTGACCATGTGAACTATGAAACCAAACATGAATTAAATACACCACATATCCCTCGTCACACCACCTACAAACAGAATAAAGCTACACAATAAATCACTAAAAACCACCAAACAGAAAAAACCAGCTCTACCCAACCTGGATCCCTCCATACAACACACAAAACCCCAACAACACTTTCAGAAGTCTCTCAAAAAAGCTACTTAAATTAGTTCTACCTCAAATACAAACAAATCCACACATAAAGTTACCTTTGCTCAAAAAACAAATTATATATAACAAATAACACCAAAAAAAGTCACACAAAACACTACGCACCACCTAAGAACATCATATTGAATAAAAGCCACACAGAAGTGCCACTATTCATTAAAATTCCAGGTGAAAAGAAAATCCCTCCACTTTAAACACAGACGACAACAGAAAAAAGGAGTTTCTTCAATCAATTTGAACTCCTTTTGTCTCCATAACTCCTTTTTCGTCTGGGAGCACCGGGGAGGGTTTATTAAGATGAAGCTGAAAAGGAAAAAAAAGTCCCCTCTATAAACCCACACTGGTTGACCTTGTGCTGCTGCTGGGTAGAAAGGTTTGATCCCCATCGCCTCCCAGGCAACGCTCCAAACCCACGTGCTCCCCATGAACCACAGCCAGGACCTCAGCGTGACCTCCTCACTCCCCACGGCTCCATACCAAAATGAGCTGGGGCTGCCCTCTTAACCTGGAACCGCCCCATCATTATCCATCACAGCTGCACCTGGGGCTGCTCTCTCCCCTCCCCATCCTGTGGCATCTCTCACCTGCAGCTGCTCCCAGTCCGAGCGTGAGGCAGAGGGGACTTGCTGTTCATTCCCGGGACGGTTCATGGTCTGCAGCTGACACGATGGGGCACCGGGCTTCCCTTGCTGTGGATAAGGACCCCTCTTCTCCTGCAGGTGCCCGAGGCTGGAACTGGGATTCCACCCCCGAAAATCCATATGCCTGAGGTTCATAATTCCCAAGGAAATTCCCCAGAAATCGTTACCCTTCATTTACAAATATTCCTTTGGAATCACTCCTGACTTGTCCTTCTGTGGAAGCGTTTCAAACATTCATTGGAGAGCTCAGGAGCCGAGTTGGCTTGTTTATGACTTGGCTGGACAAGCCCAGACAAAACCCAAACACCGAGAACGCCGCCGCCCCCCCGGCTCCGCCCCCCGGCTCCGCCCCCCGGCTCCGCCCCCCGGCTCCGCCCCCCCGGCTCCGCCCCCCGGCTCCGCCCCCCGGCTCCGCCCCCCGGCCGGGATGGGGGCGGGACCAAACTTCCACATACTCGGGGGAAAAAAAAAGAGTAAGGAAAAAAAAAAAGGAACAATGAAAACATGAAAAAAAAATTATAAAATAAAATCAAACAAAATAAAAATTTTTAAAAAACCTCAAAAGTTATTAAAAAAGAAAAAAAATATTAATAAAATCTAAAAGAAATTTTAAATATAATTAAAAAATTTAAAATACAAAATAAATAACATGAATGTAAAAACTGAAATAATATCCATAAATTAAAAAAAAATAAAAGTCATTAAGATTTTAAATAGTAATAAAGAAAAATTTGAAAATTTTAAAAATAAATAATAGACTAAAAATATAAAAATTAAAGAAACCAAAAGCATTTTAAAAAGACAAAACAAAAAATATATTAAAACATTAACCACAATACAATATTTAACATAAAATACAAAAATCAAAAATTAAAAAAAAATAAACAATAATAAAATAAAATACGAAATTAATTAAACACACCCCTCCCCTGATGCCACTGCCTAACACAGGCCCCAGGAGTTTTCTTGATTAGGCAGGGATAGGCAAAACAAACACAGTGCCTCCAGGAAAAAAAGGTTTTCTAGAAAATTCTTGGAAACAAATTCTGTTTTAGCAGGAAGCTCACTTGGGATGAACATCCACATGTGCCAAGGCAGGAAAGAACCACCCCCTTGTGTCCAAGGAACAGCAACTAGGCCGGGATTTAAGTTTTAATGGAACTTATGTAATTAAAAACACACTCAGTTGAACTTGAAAACGAGATGAATCAAGGCAATTAAACACTTTACAAGTTTTCCTGGGAATTCCCAGAATTCTGTGGATATGGTGCTGAACAATTCCTGATTTACCAACCTTAACTGGGGAAATTTCCTTGGAAATGTCCCCTAAGAATTAGCAAAATTCCAACTTGGATGAAAAATAGGAAAAAATAAATATTGCCTTACTAAAATCTGAGAGAGGAAAAACATCAAATAAAAGGAAGGAATAATATCCAACTCCCAGCTTGCCTGGAAAACAAGCTCAGGAATTTCTAACATGGAAAACTTTTGGAAGAGCCAGGAAGTCTGTGGAAGTCCATGGAATGATGATTTCAAATCTGCTGCCTCTGCTCTGATTTTCAAGGGAAGAGGGAGTTAAACATGCCTATTTACTCTGATTCCAGAATGATCTCTAGTTTGTGGGAGTAACAACCCAAATAAACTCCAATCTTACTTGTATTTGACAGATGAAACTCCCAGCAGAGATGGGAAGTTTCAGTGGAACCAAAGAGCCACAATTGCTGGAATAACAAAATTCCACTCAGCAAAATACAGCAATTCTATTGACAAATCCATGGAGGAGCAGGAGGAGGATGACACCAGGAACACAATTCAGCGGAAAGCAACGATTTACTGGAAAGGGCAAGAAATCAAACGGACAGTCTCTGGTTATGGTCAGGCATATCTCCAGGAGTCAGAGGGAAAAGTGGGAACCTTGGACTGGGATAAGGCCTTCCTGTGCCTCCACTTCCCACTGTCTCTCTCCTTTTTTGCCAAATACCTGCAAGAGGAAAAACAGCAGGAATAAAGTTTCAAACAGGAGGTCCTTGGTTCAGGCAGACTGAAGTGCAGCTCCCAGGGAGCGAGTCCAGGCTGTGCCCAGGGGAGCTCCGGGAATCTGGGATTGCCCGTGGGATTAAAGGGCTGGAAAAGCAGGACCCACCTGCCGGGTTTAGTGCTGGGACACAGCAAGGCCTCGGCTCAGGGGCAGCAGTTGGAGCTGGGACTGCAGGAGAACACCCCAAAGCCAGGGTAAACATCCAGCATGACACGCAGCACGCTCCAGGAGAAACTCAGGAGGGAGAAGCCCCCGGATGCTCCGTGTTCCTTGTCCTGGGCAGCTTTGACAGGGCCTCCCTCAGAATGCTGACCTCACCCTGCAGCTCCTACAAAATAGGAGAACTTATGGAAATCACCCAGCAATCCATGGATTTCCAGGTATTAAGAACCAAAGCAGCCGCCTCTCAGTGGTGTCCCCAAGGCCCAGCAGTGCCCAGCACCTCTGACTGGAATTTGAGGGCTCCCAGCACAGCCCCAGAGCAGCAGAAAAACCCACCTCCAGACTCACCAGAGAGATGACAGGAGCGCCCTCCCTGCGATGCCTGCTGAGCCAAGTGGAGCTGGCAGGGTGACCCATGGACATTCTGCGTTCACCTTTCAACAGAGTCAATGCAGAAACAGAACAAATCTCTCTCGGTGTCGAGATCCCTTCAGGTGCACCTGGAGATGCTGCAGTGTCCTTCAGCAGCCAAAACAGAACAGGGTTTCTACTGTGCTGTAAGTGAGAAATACAATTGAATCAGAAGAAAATAAAAGGAAGCACCTCTCTCCATGCTTTTTATATTAAAAAAGTCATGCATCAGAATTTTTTTAACCGTTCATTCTTGCTTTACACTGTGTAAATTACGAGCACTCAACTTCCAGCCTGAATTTGCAACAGCTCCTCAGGCTGACTGAGCTCAGCCAGACCTCCAGAATCACTGAATTGTGGAAGGGAAAGCTCATCCCATTCCAGCCCCACCCAGGGCACGGACACCTTCCACCAGATCCAGGGGCAGCCACAGCTTCTCTGGGGAACCCGTGCCAGGGCCCCGCCGCCCTCCCAGGGAACAATTCCTTCCTGATATTTAATCTAAACCGGCCTCCCTTCATCCTGATGAAGCCGTTCCCCTTGTCCATCACTGCGTGTCCTTGTGAGAAATCCCTCTCCATTAGGGCATAAGCGGCTCGCACAGACCCCCCCAAATCAATGTTCCGGGGGCTCCCGGGGCCACACGAGCACTGCGGGCGTTTTACCGGCTTCTCCTGCCGCCTTCCCCGGGAACCCCGGCTCGGCTCCAGCTCCGGGCACAGCGCCAGCGTGTCCCGCCCGCCCGCCGGGGGATCGGCAGCGGCCCCGACACCGCCTTGAATGGCCCGCCGAGGAAGCGGCAGTGAGGGCGAACACCGGCCGGGGCCGCCCGGAACTACCCCCGGCTCGGGCGGGCGCGGCTCGTTCAGGGAAACTCGGCTGGGTTCGGCTGTTCGGGGAAACCCGGCGATTTCCGTCAGTAGTCGGCTATTCTCGGCTGTTCGGAGAAACTCGGTCATTTCCGTCAACCGTCGGCTATTCTCGGCTCTTCGGCTACACTCGGCTATTTCCGTCAGCAGTCGGCTCTTTTCGGCTGTTCGGCAACGCTCGGTCATTTTCGTCACACCTCGACTGTTTTGGTGGCAGAGAGCATTACGTCACTTTCGCCCCTCCCCGCCGCCATCTTTAGAAGGTCAACAGCAGCGAGCCGAGCCGCCATCTTGGTAGTGGCGCCCCTTTAAGGCCCCCCCATAGGTGTCTAACACAAGCGCCTGACTAAAATGAGTAACCCGAACCCGCCTGCGGCGTGGCTGAACCCACAGCCCGTGTCCCTACACCTGGAGACGCCACAGAAAATTGTCCTTGGGCGGCGCCGTGGTCGGGATTTTTGTGCAGGCAGTCTGATAGACACACATGGGGAGGGCCCTCATTTTTCCCGCCCTTTTCGCCGCCATCTTTAGAAGGTCAAGCGCCGCGAGTCGTGCCGCCATCTTGGTTGTGGCACTCCCCCCAAATGTCCCCCTCGGCTGCTCGCACAAGCGCCTGACAACATCGCCTGCCCAAACACTGCCGTGGCGCCACTCAGCCCCCATCCCGTGTCCACGCACCTGCGTATGCCGCGGAAAAACCGCTCCGGGGCTGCTCCCTGGTCCAGGTCGCGCGCAGGCAGCCGGCTGCCACGTGCCCTGGGTCCCCTCTTTTTTTTTCCCGCCTTTTTGGCCGTGATCTTTCGGTTCTCGGGCGGCAGCACTGCCCGTGAGCTCAGAGACCGAGGCTGCTGCTCACATCGGGTACCGGCACGGGGGAGAATTGCAGTACCGCTGTATGACCACAGGATGGCAGCACTGCCGCACAGCTCTCGGGACGGACGCGGGGGACAGTTGCAGTACCGATCTTTATCCACAGGATGGCAGCATTGCCTTACAGATCGGCTCGGGGGGAGCTGCAGTACCGATCTTTATCCACAGGATGGCAGCATTGCCTTACAGATCGCCTGCCATCAACCAAACCGAATCCAAAAAAGCCTTCAGTTTAGGCTGCATTTCAAAATTACTTCTATTTCTGACTTTGATATATCTAATAACCATTACAAATTTATCTATTATATCATGTACATTATATTAGGTATATTTTACATATTATAATAAATGGAACAAGTAATAATATAGTGTATCAATAGTGTATCTATTCCTATTATCTTTCATATTTTATAGTTCTCATTCTGTTACTTATATTCTTATTATTTTGCATTTGTAATTTTTTTCAATTTGTATTCACTTCTTTCCATTTTTACCGATATTTTAAACTATAGGAATTAATTGACCTACCACATCAGAACCACAGTTAAGTAGAATTGAATGAGCCTGGTTTTCTAAGAGATAAATATTTAATCTTTATTAAAATAATATGGGCATATTTTCTCTTTCTGTGTGCTTTTGGGGAGAGGGGGTTTGTTTTGGATTTCTTGGCTAATAAACAAGGAGGTTCAAAGAGCGACAAAATAAAATGTCTATATAATTTTATCTCTGCCTCTGAAATACACTTCGACATCAAGCTCCTGCTGGTAACACTGTGCATGGGTAGAATGAGACCTGAAAGGAAAAAAAAAGGCACCACGGTGTTCACAGCTTTCTCGGTTCAGGTTTATTAATTTAGCAGAAAATACAGAGGATTTTGGCTAACTGCGCTCTCAATTCTACCCAGACGTCCAGCAGACAGGGAGGTCATTTCTCAACTTCTTCCTTGCTGAAAGCCAACCTCCCACATACTCGGGGGAAACAAGAGGGTGGATTTAATCCATCTGCACCTGAAAGAAAGTCAGGACAAAAGTCAAAGTGCTGCAGGAGAACTTGACATTTCCAGACACTTTGTGTCAATCCAGGAATACCCTCTACAGTCCAACTACACCCCACATGACAAATTTCAACTCCCCAGGACTTGTCCCATTCCCCCACACCCAGACTGAGCAACAAGGCAGAGCAGCTCCAGGCCAAACACACCAACACCCGTGACACAGGACAGGACAAAAGGGGGGACACAACAGGGACAGAAATATCTCAGCAAGAAGAATGACCCTGAGGACCGAGAGAACTCGCAATGAGATGACCGAGGTGAGACCCATGGGGAGCTGACCAGGCTCAGAGAACCCTGCAGGAAGAAGATGCCAACAGGATCACTGATCCCAAGAAACGCAGAGATGGATGGCCAAGAATCCTACGGTCAGAATCCTCTACCTATCTTTGCATTCTTACAAGACCTAATCTGTGTCCCCGCCATGGGTTGTGTCCCCCGTGTCCCCCACCCCAGCTCCTGTCACCGTGTCCCCCTCCCCAGCTCTGTCGCCCATGTGTTCCCCGCTCCTGTCCCCATGTCCCCTCAGTCTCATCCCTGTATCCCCCAGTTTTGTGCCCACCCCTCCAGATGTGTCCCTACATCCCCCCCGTCCTGTCCCCACATTGTCCTCCATCCTGTCCCCGTGTCCCCCCAGTCCTGTCCCCTTGTCCCCCACACCCAAAGCCCCCCCAAGCGTCCCCCAATGTCCCCAAAGGGCCCCAATTTCCTCCCTGTCCCCCTCTGTCCCCACTGGGGGTGCGACACATCCCCTGATGTCACCGTGGGGGTGACACAGTGACAGGGGCCCGATGAGGGGGGGACACCGCAGCCCCCCTTGATGTATTTTAGGGTTTTTCTTGGGGGGGGTTTCTCTTCCCACCAGGTGAGGGGCGCACTGGGGGTCCCTGCCCTGTGACAGGGGACACAGGGGACACTCCTGGTCCCCAGTTGGTGTCACTGTCCCCACCTGTGTCACTGTCCCCAGTTGGTGTCACTGTCCCCACGCAGCTCCATGGCCACCCCCGGGTGTCCCCATCTCTCTGGTGGCCGTGCTCAGGGGGGTCCCCAAATGTCCCCCCCCATCTCTATCCTTAAATGGGACAAACCCACCCTGGGGACACCTCAGGGGGGACACTTGGTGACAGGAAGTGGCGGTGGAGGGGTGGGACCCTCCCCTGGGACCCCCCCGAGGATGAGACCCTCCCCTGGGTTGGGACCCTCCCCTGGGATCCCCCCCCGAGGATGAGACCCTCCCCTGGGACCCTCCCCCTGGGTTGGGACCCTCCCCCGAGACCCCCCCGAGGGCCCCCCCGGCCCCGCTGGCTCCGTCAATCAGCGCTGGCCCCAGTCCCGGGAACATGGAGGGCCCCGAGCTGCTCCGGCTCTGGGCGGTGGCAGGCGAGTGACAGCCCTGTCACCTCCCCTTGGGGACACACAGGGCCTGGGGACCCCCCGGCAGGGAGGGGAGGGTTGGGGGGACCCCGCGGTGTGGGGGGGACAGGGAGGGGTAAGAGGGGGAGGATGGGGTGGGACGTGACAGAGCTAAAAAAAGCCACCTTGTCCCTGTCCCCTCCCTGTCCCTGTCCCTTGTCCCTGTCTCCTGTCCCCCCATGTCCCCTGTCCCCCCATGTCCCCTGTTCCGAGTGCCAGGGACATCTGGGACAGGGTGGGGGACAATGAGTGGGACTTGAGTGTGACAATTGGGGCGAGGGGAAGTGCTGGGCCCATCCTGTCCCCTGTCCCTTGTCCCCTGTCCCTGTCCCCATCCCTGTCCCTCTCTCTGTCACTGTCCCTGTCCCTTGTTCATTGTCCCTGTCCCCATCCTCTGCTGCCCTTCCAGGGGGACACTTGTCACCCTCCTGTCCCCAGGGGTCTCTTTTTCACGGGGGGGAAACTGAGGAGGGGCCGTGGCTCCAACCCCCATATGTGACCACAGCCCTGGCCCTGGGGGTGACCCGGGCCACTGTCCCCGAGCCCTGGGCCACTGTCCCCGAGCCCCGGGTCCTGCCCGAGCTCCGATTGTCGGCCGAGACCGGGACCATCTTCGTGCACGAGCTGGAGCGGGAGCTGTTCCTGGAGGCCTTCGAGGAGGAGGATGATGATGGTGAGGGTCGGGATGGGGGGCTGGGGATGGTCAAAGAGGGGTTAATCCACTGGGATCACCCCAGCTGGGCTGTCTGTTTGTCTGTCTGTCCCTTCCCTACACCCTCCACCCATCTGGGTGCAAGGTCCCCCCTTTATTTGGGGTCACAAATTTTGGGGTCACCAGCTGTCCCCAGCTTGGCTGGCTGTCTGTCCATCCCTCCTCTCCACCCTCCACCTATCGCAACCCACCTCTGCCTCCGGCCAGCTCTTCTGAGGGCAGCGACCTTCCCCAGCGAGTTGCCTTGGGTAAGGCAGCCCCAGCCCAGGTGGCGCAGGGCGCCTCGGTGGGTTTCAGCTCTTTTGTGAAGTCCAAGACTATCAGTCCGGACAAGGCTCTCGCTGTTGGAGGCTGCTCTTCCTGAGGGGTGATCCCAAGTGGCACACAAGGAAACACAGGAGCCAGGGATGGTCTCCGGGAGGCCTCTTTACCTCCTCTCCACCAACGGGCCAAAGACCCCAGGGGCTCGGCTGTCGGGGTTTTATGCACCTACCAAGGGGGTGGGGTTTTACCAACAACCAATGCGGTTACAAACTGAGGAAACGGACCAATCAGGGAGAATATTAATAAACAAATTAGGAGATTGAAACTTGGACCAATCAGGGGAAGGATACAGAACTGACCAACCAGGGGACAGAACTGGGGTAGCCAATCCAGAGCTGGGGGGGCTCATGCACTGTCTGCTCTCCAAGGGAGTGCAGGGGGCAGGACCCTTTCAGTGTCCTCTCCGGGGGCAGGGGCCTCCACATCCACCCATCTGGGGGTCCCTCCTTGTGGTGTCTCCTTTATTTGGGGTCACAGATTTTGGGCTCACCAACTGTCCCCAGCTGGGCTGTCTGTCTGTCCATCCCTCCCCTCCACCCTCCACCCATCTGGGGGTCCCTCCGTGTGGGATTTCCTTTATTTGGGGTCACCAAGCTGGGGTCACCAGCTGGGCTGTCTGTCTGTCCATCCCCTATACCCTCCACTCATCTGGGGGCCCCTCCTTGTGGTGTCCCCCCTTTATTTGGGGTCACCAAGGTGGGGTCACCAGCTGTCCCCAGCTGGGCTGGCTGTCTGTCTGTCTGTCCATCCATCCCTTCCCTCCACCCTCCACCCATCTGGGGGTCCCTCCATGCGGGATCCCCCCCTTTATTTGGGGTCACCAAGGTGAGGTCCCCAGCTGGGCTGTCTGTCTGTCCATCCCTCCTCTACACCCTCCACCCATCTGGGTGCAGGGTCCCCCCTTTATTTGGGGCCACAAATTTTGCGGTCACCAACTGTCCCCAGCTGGGCTGTCTGTCTGTATGTCTGTCCATCCCTGCACCCATCTGGGGTCCCTCCATGTGGGGTCCCCTTTCTTTGGGGTCACCAAGGTGGGGTCCCCAGCTGGGCTGTCTGTCTGTCTGTCTGTCCCTTCCCTCCACCCTCCACCCATCTGGGGGTCCCTCTGTGTGGTGGACATGGGGTTTTCTCCCTGTGGGTGTATTTTGGGGTCACCTCCCTCTAGTGTGCCCTGATGTGAAGGGTGGAGGTGAATGTGGGGTTTTCTCACCATGGGTGGGTTTTGGGGTTACCTGTCCTGCAGGTGGGATCCCACAGTCTCTTCTCATGGTGTGTTTTGGGGTCACCCTTCAGGGTCCATGTCCTGGTGGGATCCCCCAGCCCCTCTCAGGGTCTATTTTGGGGTCACCAGCCCCTCTCAGGGCGTGTTTTGGGGTCACTCTGCAGGGTCTATGTCCTACTGGGCTCCCCCAGCCCCTCTCACTGTTGGGTGGGTTTGGGGTCACCTCCCACCAGTGTCCCACAATGTGAAGGGTGGAGGTGGACATGGGGTCTTCTCACAGTGGGTGGGTTTTGGGGTCACCAGCACCCCCAGGGACCATCCCAGTTTCCCGTGGAGCTGAGTGATGTCCCCACCCCTTGGCCATGTCCCCACAGCCCCGGTGACTTTCCGCGCCCACCTTTGGGACCACCCGGACCTGCCGCGGTGGCTCCGCTTCATCCAGCGGGGCCCAACCCAGCCCGGCTTCCTTTATGGCTGTCCCCTGGATTCGGAGCTGGGAACCCACAACCTGCAGGTTCGGAGCCCCCAGGAGGTTTTGGGGTGACCCCAGAGCGGGGCAGACCCACCCCAGGTGTGTCCCCTCCTCACCTGTCCCAGGTGTTGGGTTATAACCGGCGCACCTTCGGCACCGTGTCCCAGCGACTGGTGATCAGCGTCACCCCTGCCCCAGGTAGGGCCCCCCAAAAACTGCCCCTGGGGTGGGTAAAGGGGAACCCAAATGGGGAGGGGGCTTGAGGGGAGGAAGGGTTTTGGGGCAAGAACCATTGGGAACCCCCAAAAAATCCTAAAACCACCCCAAAACCACCCCCAAAACACCCCAAAACCAACCCAAAACCACCCCAAACCACCCCGAAACCACCTCAAAAACACCTCAAAAACACCTCAAAAACACCCCAGAAACATCCAAAACTACCCCAAAAGCACCCCAAAACCACCCCCAAAGCCACCTCCAAAACACCCAAAAAAATTCTAAAAAAATCCCAAAAAAACACCCCAAAAAATCCCCAAACCACCCGAAAAACATCCAAAAAACACCCAAAAAATCCCAAAAACCGCCCAAAAACATGCCAAAAACACCCCCCAAAAAAAAATCCCAAAAACACCCCAAAAATTGTCACCCTCACCTGTCCCGCAGGTGGGGACGCCCCATTCCAGGCCGAGTTCGTGGTCGGGGACAGGAACGTGGAGGAGCTGCTGCCCGAGGGGTCCCGGGAGATGTTCCTGAGGGGCTCGGCCGGAGTTTGGGATCGTGGGGACCTTCACGTCATCAATGTCACCTCGGCCCTGGACCGCGGTGGCCGCGTCCCGCTGCCCATCGAGGGCCGCAAGGAGGGGTATGGGGTGGGGTGGGGGTCCTAAAGGGAGGGTTTTGGGGTTATCTCACTCCTTGGTGGGGTTTGATGTGGAGGGTGGAGGTGAATATGGGGTTTTGTCATGGTGGGTGGGTTTTGGGGTCACCCCACAGGGTCTATGTCCAAGTGGGATCCCACAGCCCTTTCTCACTATTGGGTGTATTTTGGGGTCACATCCCTCCCGAGTGTGGTCTGATGTGAAGGTTTGGAGGTGAATATGGCGTTTTCACATGGTGGGTGGGTTTTGGGGTCACCCCTCGGGTTTTATGTCCTGATGGGCTCCCCCAGCCCCTCTCAGGATGTGTTTTGGGGTCCCCAGCCCCTCTCAGGGTGGGTTTTGGGGTCCCCCCACAGGGTGTATGTCCTGGTGGGCTCCCCCAGCCCCTCTCAGGGTCTATTTTGGGGTCACCCCGGGTGTGTTTTGGGGTCCCCCGCAGGGTGTATGTCCTGGTGGGCTCGCACAGCCCCTTCTCGCCCTGCCTGCTCTCGGCCGTGTCCCCCCAGAGCCGCTCCCGCTGCCAGCGCGGGCAGCGCCCCCTCGCCTCCTGCTACGACACCTTCGCCCCGCACTTCTCCATCCGCTGGTGCGCCCTGAGCCTGGTGAGACCCTCCCCACTGCCCCTGTGCCCCCCAAACCCCTCCCCACTGCCCCGGGCCCCCCAGAGCCCCCCAACCCCTCCTGACCCTGGTGAGACCCCTCCCCACTGTCCCCAGAGCCCCCAGAGCCCCCCAACCCCTCCTAAACCCCCCTATTTCCCCCCAGAGCCCCTCAAACCCCTCCCCACTGCCCCTGTGCCCCCCAAACCCCTCCCCACTATCCCCACTCCCCCCCAAACCCCCCAAACCCCCCCTAACCCCCCCAATTTCCCCCCTCAGCGGCAGGTCCAGCCCATCCCCACCACTCCGGGCCCGGTGCGGGGGTCGGGGGTGCTGGAGGAGGGGGCGGATTTCGAGCCCCCCAGCCCGGCCGAGCCCCGGGGGATGGTCCCCGATTTCCTGGTGACTCTGCTGGTGCCTCTGGCCGTGGCCGCGCTGCTGCTGCTGCTGCTGGGACACCTCATGTGCTGCCGCAGGGAGGGGCTGTGAGTCTGGGGGGGTTGGTTGTGGGGTGGGGAGGGGTCTGTCCATGCTGGCAGAGGATGGAGACCCCCGGCCTGAGGGTCTTTTCCCTGGGTGTTGTTACCCTGGGACAGCCGAGGGTCTCCCCGTCCTGTCCTGGGACAACTGGAGGTCCTTTCCCTGGTCTTTTTGACAACCGGGGGTCCCTTCCCCACCTTTGTGACCCTCAGGACAACTAGGGGTCCCTTTCTGAGTCCTTGTGACCCCCCAGGAGAACCGGGGGTCCCTTCCCTGACCTTTGTGACCCCAGGACAACATGGGGGTGGTCAGAGCCTTTCTCATCATGATTATCAGGGTTTTTTCCCTTTTTTCTTCTGTTTTGTAGGGAAAAACGGGACCTGCAGACGTCTGAGTGAGTGCTGGGGGGGCTGGGGGGGCTGGTTTGATAGGAACCCCAATAAGGGAATAAGAAACCCAACAGCAGAACAGGAACCCAAATGACGGGATAGGCACCCAAATAACAGGATAAGAACCCAAACAACAGAATAGGAACCCCGATGACAGGATAGGAACCCAAATAATGGGACAGGAACCCCACTAATGGGACAGGAAGCCAAATAAAGGAATAAGAACCCCAATAGCGGGATAGGAACCCCAATAATGGAATAGGAACCCAAATAAAAGGATAAGAACCCCACTAACAGGACAGGAATCTCAATAAGGGGACAGGGACCCCAATAATGGGACAAGAACCCCGACAACAGGACAGGAACCCAAATAAGGGGAACAGGAACCCAAATAACAGGATAAGAACCCCAATAATGGAATGAGAACCCCAGTAATGGGAAAAGAACGCCAGTAACAGAATGGGAACCCCAATGACAGGACAGGAACCCAAATAACGGGATAAGAACCCAAATAACAAGATAAGAACCCCAATAGTGGGACAGGAACCCCAGTAACGGGACGGGAACCCAAATGATGGAATAAGAACCCTAATAGCAGGACAGGAACCCCCAATAACGGAATAAGAACATATAACAGGACAGAAACCCAAATAACAGAATGAGAACCCCAATAACTGAACAGAAACCCCAATACCGGCTCCCTGAGGCTCTCGCCCCATCCCGTCCCCGCAGCCTCCAGCTGTTCCACCACAGCTCCATCGCGGGGGACACGCGGGAGCTGCGGGCCATGGCCGGGAGCCGGGACGTCCCGCGGCCGCTCTCCACCCTGCCCATGTTCAACGTCCGCACGGGGCAGCGCCACGACCCCATGGGCAGCGCCCGCGCCCCGCTCCTGCCGCCCTGAGGGGGCCCCAGGGCTTTTGGGGGATCTCAATGGGTTCTTGGGAAGTCCCAATGGGTTTTTGGGGAGTTCTGATGGCTTTTGAGGGGTTCCGATGGGTTTTGGGGAGTTCCAGTGGTTTTTGGGGTGTCTCAATGGGTTTTTGGGGAGTTGCGATGGTTTTTGGGGGGGTCCCAATGGGTTTTTGGGAAGTCCCAATGGGTTTTTGGGGAGTTCTGATGGCTTTTGGGGGGGTCCTGATGGTTTTTGGGGAGTCCTGATGGGGTTTGGGGGGTCACGATGGCTTTTTGAGGGGTTCCGATGGGTTTTGGGGAGTTCCAGTGGTTTTTGGGGGGTCCCAATGGGTTTCTGGGGAGTTCCGGTGGTTTTTGGGAGGTCTTGATGCCATAAGGGGAGTCCTGATGGGTTTTTGGGAGGTCCTGATGGGTTTTGGGGAGTTGCGATGGTTTTTGGGGGGTCCCGATGGCTTTTGGGGGGCCAAAACTCCACCAGAGGGAAGGAGGAATCGCCTCCCCGGTTTGGGGTGTCTCCCCCCCTCGCTTTGGGGCTAATTTTGGGCCATAAATTGACTCTTTGCTGAAAAACGAGCCTTTTCTCATTTTTTATATTTATTTTCCTGTTTTATCCTCGGGGGTGGGTTTTTGGGGGGACCCCCCATCAAAACTCTCAAACCCCCCTCCCAAAAAAAGCTGGAAAATCACCAAGCGACCCCCTCCAACCCTTTGGGGGGACAGGGGGAGTGAGAAAACCCCAAAAAACCCTCCACAACCCCCCAAAATCCCCCCTAAACTCACCTGAGGGTGTCCATGTCCGACTGGAAAATCCCTCAAAAATCTCCTTGTGCCTTTTTCAGAGTGGAAAATCCCCCCCAGGACCCCTCCCCGCCCCCGGCTGGAGCCCCCCGGCCCAACCCCGAGGAAGAAAGAGGCTCATTGAGAGCCGGGGGGGCTCCAGGGGGGGACAGGAAGGAGAACAAGGGGAGCCTTTGATGGGACGGGACAGGGGCGGCTCTCAGGGCCCGGCCCCGGGGTTTGGGGAGGGGTCCTGGCCCTGGGGAGGGGGCACAGAGCGGGGAAATCACCCGGTACTGGTGGGGGTCCCATAATGGATCAACCTCTCATTCTCTGCCCCGATTTTGAGGGGTCAATTTGTGCCCCCGGTTCTTCTTTTTTGGGGTCACCTTGAGCTGAGCCCCCCCTGTCCTTCCTCCCCTCGAGCCCCCTCCCCATTTGGGGACCCCCACCCCCCTCAGTCCCTTCCTTTGGGGTTCCCTGCAGCTCTGCCCCCAAAACCCTTCCTCCCCTCGAGCCCCCTCCCCATTTGGGGACCCTCAGCCCTTTCCTTTGGTGTCCTCAGTGTCTCTCCCCCCTCCCCAGCCCATCCCAACCCTCCCAAGGGGGGGCGGATCCCCCCCTTTCCTTTTCCTTCCTCCCCCTCCTCAGCCCGGGGCCTTTGGGGAGAGGAGGAGAAAAGGAGAGAAGGAGAAGGAGGAGAAAAGGAGGAAGGAGAAGGCGAAGAGAAGGAGAAGGAGGAAAGGGGGAGAAGGAGGAAAGGAGGAAAAAAAAAAGAGAAAAGGAGAAGGACGAGAAGAAGAGGAAAAGGATCGGCCAGACCGGGACGAGATCGGGATCAGGGAATGAGGAATTCCCAAATTTTCCCACCCAGGACCCTCCCCAGCCCTGCCCCAGGACAGCGGCGCGGAGCAGCCCGAGGTTGGTTGGATCATTTCACATGCCTTTATTTCAGCAGTCAGAAAAAAAAAAAAAATTAAAATTTTTAATCCATTTTTTTTTAAGGACACCTCCCCCCCCACCCCCCCCCCAAAAAAAAAAAAAAAAAAAAAGGAAAAATAAGAAAACCACCCCCCCAAAAAACTTTTAAAATTATTAATTCCTTAATTAATTAATTATAATACATTATTACAGACTAGGGCAAAGGGAGTGGGTTTGGGATGGATGGATGGATGGATGGATGGATGGATGGATGGATGGATGGAAAAAAAAGCTGCTTTTTTTGAGCTGAAATTCCACCTGCTCAACCTGGAAAATTGATTTATTCCTTTCCCCCCTCGGGATTTTTTGTGCCTTTTGCTCTTGGGGTGATGGTGGGGGTGAGGGGAGGGAAAAATAGCACCTTTGGAAAATTCCCAAGTGGAAAAAAAAAAAAAAAAAAAAAAAAAAAAAAAAAAAAAAAAAGAGGGAAATAAACCATAAAAACAGAGGAGAATTCAAACAGATCAAAGCTGAGAGAACTTTGGAGGTTGTAGCACCAAGTGGTCCCGGGGCTGAATGTTCCGGGCCCAAAAATTAAAGAGAATATTTAAAAATAATAATTAAAAAAAAATCCCAACACACAAAAAAACAGGATAAAAAAAAATAAATCCTGAGGGAAAGAAAACCTCCAAAGTAAAATTAAAATAAAATAAAAACAACAGAGCAACTAAAGAGAGAGAAGAGAGAAAAAATAATAATAATAAAAAAGATAAAATAAAATAAAATAAAATAAAATAAAATAAAATAAAATAAAATAGGAAGGAGAGAAAAATTAGCACCTTTGCTCTGAACCTGGCAGGAAAGTCCCGGCACAGCTGAAAAAGCTCCAAAAAAACACCAAAAAAACCCCAAAATTGAGAGTGAAAGAGCCCGAGGGTGGTGAGGTACCATCGAGACGGGGCCGTCAGTGCAGGGCACCAGCTGCTCTTCTTTGGGATTCAATGGGGGTTTTATTTTTTTGCTGCCTGAATAAAAATAAAATTAACAACAAACAACCGACAGCACGACAAAAAAAAAATTAAAATCATAAAAAAATAACCGGAATGAAAGGAAATTTGAGATAAATCAGAAATCAAGGTTATCCTGATAAAAAATAAGGAGGAAAAAAAGGAAAGAAAGAAGGAAAATGAGGGGGGAAAAGTAAATTAGAACCAGGAGTTTCGACACTTTCCACGCTGCAAAAAAGCAATTTAAATTCTAATGAGATGCAAAAGCAAAAGGGGCTGGAGGGGCCCTGGGGGGGCTCGGGGGACCCTTTTTTGGGGAGTTTTGTCACCTCTGGGGAGATGAGGAATGAAAAGGGAGGGAAGCAAGCGAACCCATTTCCTGATGATTTTGTTTGAAAAAAGTCATTTATTGGGGGTTTTTTTATATTTTTTTTAGGGGGGGTTGAAACGCCTTTTTTTTTTTTTTTTTTTTTTTTTTGGGAAAAGAGGGGGTTTTTTTGAGAGTTTTTTCCTCTCTTACTGCAACACAACCAGAGTTGTTGTTGTTATTATTGTTGTTATTATTTTAGAGACGCTGCACAGACACAAATCCAACAAACAAAAAAAAAAAACAACAAACAAAAAAAGTAAAAATAAAAAGTCCATGTGAAATTTTTCTCCTTTTTTTTTTTCCGGCTCTTTTTTTTTTTTTGTGAATTTTTTTTTTATTATTATTATTACTTTTTTATCATTATTATTACTCTCTCCTGTCACACATCCAAAAAGGGGGGGAGGGAAAAGGTTTTTACAAGAAACACACGGGGCCGATGTCAATGCCGAATTCCTGGTCGGGAGCGCCGACGTCCATAGGAGCCAAATCGATGATGGGCAGGCGCGAGGTCTTCGTCGTCTTGTATTCAATGACTGTCTTGCCCCAAGCACCCGTGTGACTCTGTGGGGACAAAATTATCACCTCATGTCCCTTTTTAATGTCCCCAAAAGTCCCCAAATTCTTGTCACTGCCCCATCGGTGTCACTCACCGTGCAGCCGTCCTCGGTGACGCCGTAGGTGAAGCGGCTGTTGCCCTCGGCGCGGATCTCGATCTCGTTGGCTCCCTGCAGCAGCAGCGCCTTTTTCAGGTTCCCGCTGGCCTGGTCCATGTAGGCCACGCTGTTCTTGCAGTGGTAGGTGACGTTCTGCGAGGCCTCGGTGGCCATGAGGCGCAGGAAGGTCAGTTGGATGGCCACATCGGCGGGGTCGGAGCCTTCGCCGCCGTATTCGAACTGGAGGGGAGGAGGAGGAGGAGGCAACGCGTGGTGAGGTTGGTCCTTTGTTGTTCCCACCTCGGTCAGACCATCCCCTGCTGTCTCCACCTTGGTCAACACCTGGCCAAGCTGTCCCCTGCTGTCCCCACCCTGGTCAGACTGTCCCCTGCTGTCCCTGCCTTGGTCAACACCCGGTTGGGTTGTCCCCACCTCGATCAACACCCAGCCAAGCCATCCCCTGCCGTCCCCACCCTGTCCCCAGGCCCACCTGGAAGCCGTCGCTCATGCTCTCGCCGAACCAGACGTGTTTCTTCTCCTTGGGGTTCTTGCTGAGGTACCAGTTCTTGCGGGCCACGGAGCCGCGGGTCGGGTACACGCACGTCTCGCCCGTCTCCAGGTTGCAGAAGACCTTGATGGCGTCCAGGTTGCAGCCTTGGTTGGGGTCGATCCAGTACTCGCCTGGAGGGGACAGGGATAGGGTTAGGGATGGGGTCAGGGACACGGAAAGGGACAGGGAAAGGGACAGGAGAGGGGACAGGGTCAGGGTCAGGGACAAGGACAAGGACAGGGATAGGGTCAGGGACAGGGTCACAACAGGGAGAGGGACAGGAGAGGGGACAGGGTCACAACAGGGACGGGGACAGGGACAGGGTCAGGGACGGGGTCAACGTCAGGGAAAGGAAGAGGGGACAAGGTGAGGGGACAGGGACAGGGATGGGGACAGGGTCAGGGTCAGGGACGGGAGAGGGGACAGGAGAGGGACGGGAAGGAGGGACAGCTGGGGGATGGAAGAGAGGGACAGACAGGAGGGAACAGGGGAGGGACAGACAGACAGGAGGGAACAGGGGAGGGACAACCAGGAGGGATTGAAGTCAGGAGCAGCCAGGAGGAAACAGGAGAGGGACAGAGAGGAGGGATGGAAGTCAGGAGCAGCCAGGAGGGATGAAAGATGAAGCTGAGGAACAGCCCCAGGGGATGGAGAATGGAATTCAGAAGCAGCCAGAAGGATGGAGATAAAGAGAATCCAAGAGGGAAGAGGCGAGGAAGAACCAGAGGGATGGAACAGATGAGGAAGAACCAGAGGGATGGAGATAAGGAGAATAATCCAGGAGAGAAGAGGTGAGAAAGAGCCAGGAGGGATGAAGGCTGAGGGTGAGGAACAACCCCAGGGGATGGAGAACAAATGGAACTCGGGAGCAGAGCATGGAGAGGTGGGTGAGGGATGAAGGATGGAGGATGCTGAGGATGAAAGGAGGAAGGAGGAAGGTGAGGAGCAACCACGGGAGGGGAGGAAGGCAAAGGAGGGACCTGGGGGTGGAGCGTGGAGCAGGAGGAGAGGAAAAGGGAGAGGGACAGGAGAGGCAGAAAAAGAAGGACAGAGGCGAGGAACAACAGCAGAGGGGACAATGACATGGGTCCCCATGGAGAGGTGACACCCACCGCTCTTCCAATCCCCATGGCACATCTTCAGGTCGCGGCAGGTGCGGGCCGGGTTCTTGCGGGTGCCCTCAGGGCTGCGGATGTTCTCAATCTGCTGGCTCAGGCTCTTGAGGGTGGTGTCCACCTCCAGGTCTCGGTCTCTCATCACGTTGGCATCATCAGCCCGGTAATAGCGACCACCGTCGTGTGCCTTCTCCTGGGGCGGTTGGGGCAGGAAACTGAAGTCGAATCCACCGCTGGGAGGGCCAGGAGGACCAGGAGGGCCTGGAGGACCAGGGGGACCCTGCGAGGTGACAGAAGGAGGATGAGGATGGTGATGGAGGCGCTGGAGGAAGGAGGATCCAAGAAGGAGGAAGGCTTGGGACGTACGACGGGACCGACGTCTCCGGTGCGGCCGCGGGGCCCGGGGGGACCGATGGGACCGGGGAGCCCGTTCAGACCGTCCTTGCCAGCGGCACCGGCAGAGCCAGGGGGACCCTGAGGGGTGGGAGAAAAGGGTGAGTGTGGAGATCCGGTAGAGATGTGCCCTCTAGTCCCGGCAGAAATGGCCCGTCTAGTCTCTGAGATGTCCCTTCTAGTCCCAGAGATGTCTCCTCTACCCCCAGAGATGTCCCCTCTACCCCCAGCAGAGCTGTCCTGTCTAGTCCCAGAGATGTCCCCTCTAATCCCGGCAGAACTGTCCCCCCCAGCCCCGACAGAACTGTCCCCTCCATCCCCCTGGCAGAGCTGTCCCCTCCAGCCCTGACAGAACTGTCCCCTCCAGCCCCAACCCGTGTCCCCCCAGGACCCTGGGCCACCCCCCCGGTGTCACAGCCATGTCCAGATGTCACAGCTCGTCCGGGGACTCACTCGGGGACCGGCAGGACCAGAAGCACCAGAAGGACCTTGTTCACCAGGAGAGCCCTGTGACAATCGAAGGGAGAGGTGACATCAGAGGCGACATCAGAGGTGACATCAGCAGATCCTGAGGCCACCAACACCCCCCTGGGGACTTACGGGAGGCCCAGGAGGGCCCTGGAGACCGGAGAAGCCTCTGTGACCCTTCATGCCTCTGTCACCCTGTTCACCGGCTTCACCTTTGTCACCGCGGGGACCTTGGGGACCCTGCAGGGAGAGGAAGGTGAGCAAAGTCCTGGCCACTCACTGTCCCCAAGCCTGAGGGGACACAAAGGCACCAAAGGGGACAAGAGCAGAGCGTCACTCACAGCAGGACCACGAGCACCAGCAGGGCCAGGGGGGCCAGCGGGACCTTGGGGACCCTGGGACAGGAGAGAAGGGGACAGGTTAGAGCGTCCTGCACCTCCTGCTGCTGCTGCTGCCCTGGGGCAGGCCTTCCTGAGGGGCTCAGGGACCCCTGAGTGGGGTGGGGGCACCCTGAGGACCCTTTGCAAGGTGGTGGCACCTCTGACCTCCCCTTTGCAGGGTGGTGTCACCTCTGCTGTCCCCTTTGCAGGGTGGTGGCATCCTAAGGACCTTTACAGGATGGTGGCACCTCTGCTGTCCCCCTTTGCAGGGTGGTGTCACCTCTGCCATCCCCTCTGCAGGGTGGTGTCACCTCTCCCTCCTTGGGGAAACCCCTCCCAGCATCACCAGGGGCTGAACCCGGGGCCAGACCCCAAAAACGGCCCCTTTTCGGGCCGGGATGGGGGAGGCTTTGGGCTCTGAGCATCACTTACCGTCTCACCACGATCTCCGTTCTTGCCAGCAGGACCGACGGGCCCGGGGGCACCGGGGGCACCGGGAGCACCGGGGGGGCCGGCGGGGCCGGTCTCACCGCGATCACCCTGCGAGGAGGAGGAGGAAGAGGAAGAGGAGGAAGAGGAGGAAGAGGAGGAAGAGGAGGAAGAGGAGGAAGAGGAGGAAGAGGAGGAAGAGGAGGAAGAGGAGGAAGAGGAGGAAGAGGAGGGGTCAGTGTGAACCAGCACAACCCCATCACCCCCTCCTCAAAGCCCCCTTTTAGAGCCCCCTCACCTTGGGACCAGCAGCACCATCACGGCCAGGAGCACCTTCAGCACCAGGAGAGCCCTAAAGGGAAACGGGGGGATCACCAGGGGGGTCTCACTGAGAGCCCCCCGACCACAGGAGATGCTCATCAGCATCCTCAGCACGGGGAGGGGTCTGTGCTCACCTCACGTCCAGCTTCTCCAGGGGGTCCAGCCAAACCAGGGGGTCCCATGGGACCAGGGGGGCCGCGCTCACCGGGGGAGCCGTGAGGACCTTGTTTGCCGGGTTCACCCTGGGAGGGGACACAACCAGGGGGTCACACAGCCCGGGGATGGAGTGACAGAGTCTGTGGTGCCCCAGAGACCCCCCAGTACTCACAGAAGGACCAGGCAGCCCAGGGAAACCTCTCTCTCCTCTTTGTCCAGGGAGACCCACCACACCGCGCTGGCCAGCGATACCTTGGGGTCCAGGAGTGCCGGGAGCGCCCTGCGGGGACAATCGTGACATCAGCGCTGGTGGCAACAGCAGTGAGTGTCACCCCTGGCGACACCAGAGGGGTTTGGACAAGGGGTGACTCTGGTGACACCAGAGGGGTTTGGATAAGGGGTGGCTCTGGTGAGACCAGAGGGGTTTGGACAAGGGGTGACTCTGGTGACACCAGAGGGGTTTGGACAAGGGGTGACTCACAATGGGACCATCAGCACCAGGAGCTCCTTTCTCGCCAGGGGGTCCGGGGGGTCCGGCGGGTCCCGGTTCTCCGGGGCGGCCGGCGGGGCCGGTCTCACCGCGGGGTCCTTTGCCGCCTTCCTTGCCGGCGGGGCCGGGAGGGCCGGGGAGGCCGATGTTGCCCTGGAGGAGGGAGGGGAGGTGGTGAGGTCAGGGCAGGATCCCCCCGTGGGAGGGGAAGGGCGGCTGGGGGTGTCCTGGGGCCAGGTGGGACAGGGCAGCACCGGGAGTGGGGCCAGGGTCTCCTGGGCTGTGTCCTCAGGACCTTCCAGCCCGTGTCCCCAGAGCCTCCTGCTCCATGGCCCCAGAACCTCCTGCTCTGTGTGTCCCCAGAACCTTCTAGCCTGTGTCCCCAGCACCGCTCTCTCTGTGTCCCCAATACCTCCTGTCCCGTGTCCCCAGCACTTCTCTCTGTCTCCAGCATCTCTGTCCTGTGTCCCCAGAACCTCCTGTCTTGTCCCCAGCATCTCCTGCTCCATGTCCCCAGCACCTCCTGTATCATGTCCCCAACAGTCCTCTCCATGTCCCCAGAACCTCTCTCTCTGTGTCCCCAAAACTTCCCACTCTGTCCCCAGAACCTCCTGTCCCGTGTCCCCAGCACCTTCCAGCCTGTGTCCCCAACACCTCTCTCCATATCCCCAATACCTCCTGTCCTGTGTCCCCAGCATCTCTGTCCCATGTCCCCATAACCTCTCTCTCTGTGTCCCCAGAACTTCCTGCTCTGTGTCCCTAGAACCTTCCAGCCTGTGTCCCTAACACCTCTCTCTCTGTGTCCCAACACCTCCTGTCCTGTGTCCCCAATACCTCTCTGTGTCCCCAATACCTCCTGTCCCATGTCCCCAGCATCTCCTGCTCTATGTCCCCAGCACCTCTCTCTCTCTGTATCCCCAGAACCTCCTGTCCCATGTCCCCATCCCCTCCTGAATCATGTCCCCAGCACCTCTGTTTCCATGTCCCCAGCACCTCTCTCTCCATGTCCCCAGCACCTCTCTCTCCATGTCCCCAGCACCTCTCTCTCCATGTCCCCAGCCCCTCATGTCCCCCATCCCCATCTCCAGCCCCTCACACCCCGCCAGGGTCACTCACCGAGGGGCCGGGGGGTCCAACTCTTCCAGCAGCACCAGGGAAACCAGTAGCACCCTGGCAGGGAGGAAAGAAGGGTCATTGGGGTGGGAGCCAAAGGCCCAGGGGACAATCCCCAGCCTGGGGGTCACTGCAGAGACCCCGGGGTGAGTGGGCAGGAGGAAAACATCCACCTGGGGGGGCTGATTTGGGGGGTACAAAGGCAAACCCCCCTCCCCTTTTCCCTTTTCTGGATGAGGCCACCCCACCCTGGTGCCACCCCCAGATGGTTTTGGGGGCTCAGGGCTGGATCTACCCCACATTTTGGGGGCACCAGAGCCACAATTAAACCACCTCGAGGCTGTTCACACCCAGGGGTGCCCCCAGACCCCCCTAAACCCCCCCAAATCCCCCCACAAGGCCAATACTTACAGGGGGTCCAGCGCTTCCGCGAGCACCTTTGGGACCAGGAGCACCAACAGCACCCTGGGCAGGGAGGAGGAAAATGAGGATGAGGATGATGAGGATGAGGAAAGGGGCGAGCTGAGCTGTGGGGCCACAGGATAAGGCTCTCAGGGGTCACTCACAGCGGGTCCAGGAGCACCAGTGGGGCCGGCAGGGCCGGGGGGACCAGCATCACCTTTGGCTCCAGCATCCCCAGTTTCACCTTTAGCACCAGGCTGGCCATCAGCGCCCTGAGGGGACATGGGGTGAGCCCGAGGTTGGGTGGGGGGCTCAGAGCCACCCTGGGGGGCTGAAGGGACCCCCCAGGAGAGGGGTGACACTTACAGGGGGGCCAGCAAATCCAGCAGGACCGGGAGGGCCGGGCTCGCCACGGTCACCCTGGGGAAGAGGAGGGAATGAGGTGAGACAAGCAGGGGACACTGAGGGGTGACAGGGGTGTCACCGAGGGGTGACACTGAGGGTGGGGGACACTTACAGGAGCACCACGGGCACCAGTGGGACCAGCAGGACCAGGGGGACCAGCTTCACCCTGGGATAAAAGGAGGAAAACAAAGGAAAAACGGGATCAGGGCTGTGGTGAGGAGGTGGCACCGAGAGCCTGGACACGGCTGTCCCCGAGGGATGTCCCCACCTTGTCACCAGGAGCACCAGCAGGGCCAGGGGGGCCGATGGGACCGGTCAGGCCTCGGAGACCGTCCTTGCCAGGAGCGCCATCAGCACCTTTGGGACCGGGGTCACCCTGAGGAGGGAGGGACACAAGGGGGGGTTACGGGGACGGGATTCACCTCTCTCTGCATTGGGACATTCTCGGTTCATCCTCCCTGGGACGGGCTGGATCCCCTTCCTCCTCCTCCTCACAAGAGCTGGGATTGTCCCCAAGGGATGGGGACAGAGGTGACACAGAGCATCCCCTCCCCAGGACCAGCCTCAGCTCACCCAGCCCCGAGGATGATGATTGTGATGATGATGATAAGGGGGGCTCAGAGATGGTGGGGAGCAGGTCACCAAGGGGGACATCAGTTTTGGGGACACCAGGGGTTTTAGGAACTCCAGGGCTTTGTGGACATCAGGATTTTGAGGGCACCAGAGTTTCAGGGACACTGGGGTTTTGGGGGACACCAGGGCTTTAGGGTACACTAGGATTTTGGGGACACCAGGGCTTTGAGGACACCGCGGCTTTGGGAACACCAGGATTTTGGGGGACCCCGCAGCTCTGGGCACACGTACTCTGTCCCCCTTGGCTCCTGGCAGGCCGGCAGCACCGCGCTCTCCGGGCATTCCCTGCAGACCGGGGGGGCCCTGGTTCCCAGGGGCTCCGGGAGCACCAGCATCGCCCTGAGGAGGAAGAGAAAAACAGGAATTAACAATATCCTAGCACAACAAACCCAAAACCCAACCTCAGGGCGGGTTTAAACCAACCCAAACCACCCCCAGAGCTGTGCCCCAGGAGCTGGGGACAGTCCCCAGGCTGTCACCCACCTTAGCACCATCGTTACCGGGAGCACCGTTAGCACCACGAGGACCTTGGGGACCGGGGGGACCTTGGACACCACGTTCTCCAGGGAAGCCTCTCTCGCCCTGGGGAGGCAGGACAGGCCCCGAGGCCGTCAGGGAGGTGTGGGGGGACACTTTGGGGTGCTCAGAGTTAAGGGGGACACTGGTGAGGTTTAGCTTACCCTGGCACCAGCAGGACCGGGGGCTCCGGCGTCTCCAGGGACACCCTGAGGGACAAAGGGGACGAGTCAGAGGGGGACAAGTGACACTTGGGGACACACAGGGTGTCTCTCATTCCCTGGACAGCAATTCTCACTCCTCCCTCTCTGCATGGAGCATCTTGGGGTATTCCAAGGGTGGGGGGAGACCCCCAGCAGCAGCCCCTGGTGTGTGTATGGGGACAATGGGGAGGGGACAGGAGTGTCCCCAACGCTCACACTCACCTGCTCACCAGGTTTGCCAGCCTCACCAGGGGGGCCAGCAGGGCCGGGCAGACCCTGGGGAGGAAGAAGAAGAACCATGAGCCACCACGGAGGTGACAAAGGGATTGTCACCCACTCTCTGGGTGCTCTGTCCCCTTATAGGGGAAGGGGACAATCCTCACCTGGAATCCAGGAGCACCAGCAGGACCTTGTTCACCTCTTTCTCCAGCGGGGCCCTGGGGGAGACAGGACAGGAATGGAGGGGGGCAGGTGGCTCCAGAGCCCTTTGCCAGGTGTTTGGGCGTGGCAGGGCGTGGCAGGGTGTGGTCAGGGGATACTCACAGTGGGGCCAGGAGGACCTTGAGCACCGGTTTCACCGTCTTTGCCAGCAGCACCCTGGGGGAGGAGGGAGAGGAGGGAGGTCAGGGCTCTGTGTCCCCTCTCCCAGGGCTCTGTGTCCCCTCTCCCAGGGCTCTGTGTCCCCTCTCCCAGGGCCTGGCCAGGGCCAGGGAATCCCTGGAAGGCACCAGGGAGACACCAGGGCCGGCTGCCCACGGCCACGTCACCGCCCTGTCCCCGCTCCAGGAGGGGATCCCAAACACCTCATCCCGCCCCGGGCTCGGGCTGGGAGCCCGCCCTGGCTGCCCTGGGCCACCTCACACCCCATTCAAACCCCACTCACAGCACATTCAAACCAACTTCAGACCCCATTCACACTGGATTCACACCCCAAATTCATACCCCGTTCACACCACAATCACACCGGCATCCACACCAGATTCACACCCCTTGCACACCCCATTCACACCCCCAATTCACACCCCATGCACACCCCAATTGTGCATGTTCACGCTGCGTTCACACCACATTCAAACCCCATTCACACCACAGTCACACCCCATTCACACCACAGTCACACCAGCATCCACGCCAGATTTGCACCCCATGCACATCCCATTCACACCCCACGAACACCCCAGTTATGCCCGTTCATGCTGCATTCACACCCATCCACACACACAATTCACACCTCTTTCACACCAGATTCACACCCATGCACACCCGTTCACACCCAATTCACACTGAGTTCACATCATGGTGACACCCCATTCACACTGTACTCACACACCCATTCACACACCATCCACACACCAAATTTTGCACCCTGTTCACACCAGGTTCAAAACCCATGCACATCCCATCCACACTCACTTCACACCCCATGCACATCCCACTCACACCCCACTCACACTCCATTCACACGCCATTTACACACCATGCACACCCCATACACATCCCAGGCACACACCATTCATATCCCATTTACACCCTGTGCACACCCCACTCATACCCCATGCACACCCCATTCACATCCTGTTCACACCCCATTGCACACCCCACTCACACACCATTCATGCCCTATTTACACCCCATGCACACCCCATACACATCCCATTCACACACCCCATTCCCACCCCATCACAGCTCCCCGTGCCCTCCCTGCCACCTCACACTGGGGTGACTCTCCCTTGTCACCCCTCCTGTCACCCCACACCAGAGTGACCCTCTCTGTCACCTCCCACCTCCCCTGTCACCTCCCCCGAGCTCTCCCCACACTCACCACAGCACCAGGGGGACCGGGGGCTCCTCTCTCTCCGGGTTTTCCAGGTTCACCCTAAAAAAACCAGAGCAGAATGAGACCGTGCCGACCCCGGGGACAGGGAGGGGACATCAGAGGATAAAGGGTGACACTCACCGCAGCACCTTTGGGACCAGGGAATCCCATCACACCAGCCTGGCCTCGGGCTCCGGGGGGACCAGGGGGACCAGGGCGTCCGTCTTGACCAGCGGGACCCTTTTGGGGGGAGGCAAAGCCCCTTTAGAGGGGCCCATGGCGAGCCAGGGGGGGAGGAGGAGGAGGAGGAGGGGACACCAGCGGGGACAACTTACAGGGGGGCCAGTCTTGCCATCAGGGCCGGGGCTACCGGGGCTTCCAGTCAGACCCTGCGAGGAAAAGGAGGAGCGTGAGGAGCTCAGGGGATGTTTTGGGGATGCTCCAGAGAACGGGAGCATCCTGGGATGTGGGACAGAGGGCAGGACAGCCCTGTCACCGTGTCACTGTGTCACCAGCTCACCTTGGCACCGGGGAGTCCGGGTTCTCCGGGGCGTCCGGCTTCACCAGGAGATCCTTTGGGGCCCACGGGGCCGGGGGAGCCGCGCTCGCCGGGGGGACCCTGGGGAAAGGGGGACAGCGGTGACCCGGGGACAGGGAGCCACACGGAGCTGCTGTGACAATGGCCAGAGTCCCCAGGGTTGTGCTGATCTGAATTTTTGAATTTTCTCCCGTAGGAAGAGCAGGACACTCACCTTGGGACCGGCAATGCCATCGCCACCAGGGAAACCGCGACTGCCAGGAGCGCCCTGAGGGGACAGGACACGGTCAGTGAGGGGACACAGGGGACACCAGGGACACGAGGGGACACCGGGGACAGCGGGGGGGTGCAGGGGAGGGAAGAGTCACAGTGGGAGCAGCCTGGAGGGGCTGGGGATGTCACCCCAGTGTCCCCAAAAGAGCTGGACACGGGGAGCGGGGAGGAGGATGGGGATGGGGACAGGGACAACGCAGGGGTGGGGACAGGGACACGGCAGGGATGGGGACAGGGACCATGGGAGGGATGGGAGACAGGGACATGGCACAGATGGGGACAGGGACAAAGCAGGAGTGGGGACAAAGAGGAGACAGGGATAGGGACAGGGACAAGGCCATGGTGGGAATGGGGACAGGACCACGGCAGGGATGGGGACAAGGACAAGGCAGGGATGGGGACAGGACAAGGCAGGGATGGGGACAAGGACAAGGCACGGAAGGTGACAAGGACACTGGCACTCACCCGTTCACCAGCAGGGCCGGGCAGCCCAGCGGGGCCGGGCTCACCACGGGCTCCTCTCTTTCCTTCCTCTCCAGCGGGGCCGGGGGGGCCTTGGACACCAGCGGGACCCTGCGGGGGGAGGCCGAGGGGTGAAGACCCCCGGGAGGGGTGAAGACCCCCGGGAGGGGCCGGAGCCAGCGGGGACCACTCCCCCCTTTGGGGGGACACATCACAAGGTCACTCACTGGTTCTCCTTTGGCACCGGTGTCACCTTTGTTGCCTGGAGCGCCGGGTTCACCCTGAGAAGAGAAAAAAAACCAAATTTGAGGAGCAGAAGAACCTTCAAGTGACATCCCCATGAGCCCTGAGTGGGGACAAGGACACAGAATATCCCAACAGAGCTGACGGGACACCTCAGGAGGCACCTCCAGGTGGGATCACAGCACCTTTTGGAGCAAAGAGAAAAATCCCAGCCCAGCAAAGACCAACCCAGGGGATACTCACAGTGTTACCCTTGGGACCGGGGGCACCGCTGGGACCTTGGGGTCCGGAGGGACCGCGAGCACCGGGGAAACCAGGAGCTCCAGCGATACCAGGAGCGCCCTGAAAGAGCCACAAAGGACCGTGAGGAGGTTGCACAGCCTTTCCTGCCCCAGCCAGGGAAAAAGGGGACACTGGGGACACTCACGGTGGCACCTTTAGCTCCGGGTTGACCGTCAGCACCGGGGTTACCCTGCAGAGAGAAGAGGAGGAGGAAGAAGAAGGTCAAGGTGGGGTTGGCAGGACGTGAGGACAAAGGACAAGGAGCTTTGGGGTGTCACTTACAGCAGGACCAGCAGCTCCAGCAGGCCCAGGGGGACCCGGCTCACCGCGAGCACCTTGGGGACCTTCACTGCCTCGAGCTCCTTGGGGACCCGTCTCACCCTGGGGGAGAAAAAAGAAGGATCAGTGGGGCTGGTTCAATTTTGGGGACATTTCTGGCACTGTCACTGTCCTGGACATTCCTGAAACCCCCTCCCGGAGCCCCCCCAGACCCACCTTAGCACCGGCAGCACCGGGAAAACCGGGGGGACCAGCGGGACCAGTTGGACCCTAAAAAAGGGAGAAAAGGGGAGAGTCAAAGGGGGGATCCCAAACAGGGGGGTCCCGGCCGGGATTCCCAAATCCAGGGGTGGGATCTCCATGTGGAGAAGCCTCAGGAGCTCAGGAGGGTCAGGGGGACTTACGGGGGGACCGGCAGCACCGGGAGCGCCGTCATTGCCACGAGCGCCCTGGGGGGAGAGGGGACACCGTCAGTGACACCCAAGGGTGGCGCAGGTGACACTCACGGGTGGCACAGGTGACACTCACGGGTGGCACAGGAGTCTCAGCCCTGCCCATCCCAAATACTCACAGCAGGGCCGGATGGGCCAGGGCGGCCTCTCTCTCCAGGAAGACCACGAGGACCCTGAGGGAGGGGACAGAGCAGGTTTAGGACACGTTTTGACCATTTGAGTGGACATTTCCCCCCTTTCTGAGCCTCCTCCCACCCCTGTACCCCCCAAAGGGTCAAACCCCTTCTGCCCCATTCCCTGAGGAGGAGCTGAGTCCCCATCAGGTGTCACCTCCTCCCCAGCAGGTGTCACCTCCCAGCAGGTGTCACCTCCCAGCAGGTGTCACCTCCCAGCAGGTGTCACCTCCTCATCTTTGTGTCCCCTCCTGCCCAAAATCCCCCCCAAAACCCCTCCTGGGCGCAGCACTCACCATCTGCCCAGGAGCTCCGTTCTCTCCAGGGCTGCCGGGCTCTCCCTGAGGAGGAAGGACACGGTGAGGGACCTGCTGTGCTCTGGGGACAGCGGTGACACCGCCCAGGACAGGGGGGTGGCACTGTCACCTCTCCTCACCTTGGGGCCAGCAGGTCCAGGCTCACCCTTGGCACCATCCAGACCACTGAAACCCTGGGGGGTGAGAGATGAGAAGTGAGGAGGGGGTCAGGATGAGTTCAGGGGGTCCTTTTTGTCCCCAAAGTGTCACCAGCAGGGGTGACAGGAGAGGAGGTGACTCACTCTGTGTCCCTTCATGCCTGGAAGGCCGGCGGTTCCGGGGAGACCTCGAGCACCCTGGGGGGACACGGGGGGGACAATGATGGGGGTGACTCTGGGGTGGCACCAGAGCTCCCCAAAGTCCCCAAAGAGATGGGGAGACAATGACGGGGGTGGCACCAGAGCTCCCCAAAGAGATGGGGGGACAATGATGGGGAGGGGGCTCTGGGGTGGCACCAGAGCTCCCCAAAGTCCCCAAAGAGGAGGGGAAGGGACACAATTTGGGGTGTCTCTCACCTGGGGACCAGGGGGACCTCGCTCTCCAGGGCGGCCAGGTTTGCCAGCTTCACCCTGAGGACAAGGACACGGCGTTGGTGGCACGTCCCCAAACCAGGCGGCTCCTCCTGCTCACCAGGCTCCAAATCTGGGGAGGGGGGACCCCATAAATGGGTCACTTACGTCATCTCCATTCTTGCCAGGGGGGCCAGCAGGACCTCGGGGACCCATGGGACCCTAAAAGAGAGGGAAGGCAGGGCTGAGGTGACAATTGTCACCTTGTCACCCTGTCACCAGCCCCCAGAGCAGGGACAGCACTGTCCCCATGCCCAGGGGACACCCCCAGCACTCACAGAAGCACCAGGTTCGCCGGGTTCACCAGGGGGGCCTTGGAAACCTTGAGGACCCTGTGGAGAGAAAAAAAATAAAGGGAAAAATTAAAAAAAAAAGGGTCAGAAAATGGGAATTTTGGGGTTGGTTCCCACAGTGGTAGGAGTGGTGTCCCCCCTGTGTGGTGGCAGCAGGATTTTGTCCCCATATGGTTCAGGAAGGGTGTGACACCCTCCAGGATGTCCCCACACCACCCAGAGGGGCCCAGGGGGATGTTTGTCCCCAAACCCCAGTGGACAAGAAGAGGTGACACTCACGGGAGCGCCGGGAGGACCGGGGAGACCACGGGGACCAGCTGGGCCCTGGGGGAGAACAGAAAGGGTCAGTAGTGTCACCTTGTCACCCTGTCCCCATCCCCTGTCCCCATCCCCAGCCCATTGCTGGAGCCACTGGCCCCAACCCCGTCCCCTGCTGTCCCCACCTCCACACCCTCCCTGTCCCCATTGCCACCCCAGCCCTGTCCCCAACTCTGTCCCTGTCCCAATCCCTACACAGTCTCTGTTGTCACTTCATCTCTGTCCCCATGACCAACATGTCCCCAACTCTGTCCCTTTTCCTGTCCCAGTCCCCAGAGACATTCCCTGTCTCTGTTGTGACTCCATCCCTGTCCCCAACTCTGTCCCCATCCCTGTCCCCACACATTTTCTGTGTCTGTTGTCACTCCATCACTGTCTCCATCCCTGTCCCCAACTCTGTCCCTTTTCCTGTTCCAATCCCCACACATTCCCTGTCTCTGTTGTCACTCCATGCCTGTTTCCATCCCTGTCTCCATCACCAACATTTCCCCAACCCTGTCCCTTTTCCTGTCCCAATCTCCACACATTTCCTGTCTCTGCTGTGACTCCATCTCTGTCCCCATCCCTGTCCCCATCACTGTCCCTATAACCACCCTGTCCCCAACTCTGTCCCTTTTCCTGTCTCAATCCCTACACATTCCCTCTGTTGTCACTCCATCTGTCCCCATCCCTGTCCCCAACTCTGTCCCTGTCCCTGTTCCCACATATTTCCTGTCCCTGTGGTCATTCCATCCCTGTCCCCATCCCTGTCCATGTCCCTGTCCCCTCCAGGCCCAACATCCCTCCCACGTCCTGGTGCTCAGTGACATCACCAGCACAGGGAACACTCCCATCCCCTTCACCCACCTTCCCCCCCACCCACCGAGCCCCTGGTGTCCCCCAATGTCCCCTGATGTCCCCAGTGTCCCCAGTGTCCCCAGGCTCACCATGGGCCCGGGCACTGCCATCCCTCCAGCCTTCTCGTCGTAGCCGTAGGACATTTGGGGAGCGAAGTTCTGCAGGACAGGGACAGGGGGGTCAGGGGGGCACAGGGGGGTATGAGGGGGTCACAGGGACCCCCGGGGGGGCTGTGCCATCAGGGACCCCCCCAAACTCACCCCACCGAGGCCTGGGGGGCCAGGAGGGCCGGGGGGACCCGGGAGACCGGGCTGGCCTGGGATCCCATCCCTGCCGGGGGGGCCGGGCAGTCCCTGCGGAGAGAACGGGGGGTCAGACATGGGGGATTGGGGGGAGACCTGGGGGGATTGGGGTGAACCCAGGAGGGATGGGGGTGAGCCTAGGAGGGATCAGGGTGAGCCCTAATGAGATGGGGTGAGCCTCAAAGGGACCAGGGTGAAGCCAGCAGGATTGGGGTGAGCCCAGGAGGGAACAGGATGAGCCCCAGTGAGATTGGGGTGAGCCCAGGAGGGATTGGGGTGAGCTCCAGTAGGATTAGAGTGAGCCCAGGAGGGATGGGAGTGAGACCCAGAGGGATTGGGGTGAGTCCCAGCAGGATTGGGGTGAGCCCTAGTGAGATGGAGTGAAGCCCAGCAGGATTAGGGTGAGCCCAGCAGGATTGGGGTAAATCCCAAAGGGATCAGGATGAGCCCCAGTGGGGTCGGGGTGAGCTCCAGGAGGATTGGGGTGAGCCCAGGAGGGAACAGGATGAGCCAGGATGAATCCAGTAGGATTGGGGTGACCCCCAGCAGGATCAGGGTGACCCCAGCAGGATTTGGGGTCCACACACAGCAGGCTCCCCACAGGTGGGGGACACACCCACCCTGTCTCCTTTGGGGCCGGTGTCTCCTTTAGGACCCTGCAGAGCAAACACAAAACACGTTAAAAAGCAGGGATGGGGGGCCCCAAAAATGGGGGTGGGGGAGCTCCAAAAACAGGGGTGGGGGGCACCAAAAACAGGGGTGGGGGCACTCCAAAAATGAGGTGGGAGCTCCAAAAACAGAGGTGGAGGAGCTCCAAAAATAGGGATGAGGGCACTCCAAAAATGGGGGGGGGGAGGGGGGCTCCAAAAACAAGGTGGAGGCTCCAAAAACAGGGATGGGGGGCCCAAAAACAGGGTGAATTTTTTTTTTTTTTGGGGGGGGAAGGGTCTCTTACCTCTACTCCAGCATTCTCTGGATAAGCAGGGGAAGCTGTGAAGAGGAAAAATAAATTAAAAAAGGGGTTTAGAACAGCTCAACCTCCCCTTCCCTGGGCTGGGGGGACACAAAACCCGGGGAGGGAAGAACTGGGATATATATAAAATTTATTTATTTTTATATATGTATATATATATTATTTATTTACTTTTTATATATAATTTATTTTTATATATATTTATATATAATTTATTTATATATATATTATTTATTTTATATATCTATTTATTTAATTATTTATTCTTTATTTATTTATATATATTATATATATTATTTATTTATATTTTATAGATATTATTTATTTATATATATATTTATATATATTATTCATTTATTTATATATATTTTATATACATACATATATATTTTTTTTAAAAAAAAATTTTTTTTTTTTTTTTTGAGGAGGAAGAAGAGGAGGAGGAGGGTGTTTTCTATCGCGACATACCCTCAGTGTCGGGACAGATGGGGCAGCACTCCCCGAAGGGGATCTCGGCGTTGGGGCAGTCGGCGGTGTCCTCGCAGATCACCTCGTCGCACAGGATGTTCCCGCTGTCACAGACACAGATCTGACACGGCTCCGGTTTCCAAACGTCCTTGTCGTTGTAGGTGAGCCCATCCTGGATGCAGCTCCCGCTTTGGACTGGGAAAAGGTGGGAAATTTTGGGATGAAACCCGCCTGGTTTCCTCTTTATTCCCCGCCCTGCCAGAGGGGTGTTTTTTTTTTTTTTTTCTTTCCTTCATCTGTTTCTCATCAGCCCCAGAGTGGTGACACAGAAAAAAAAAAAAAAGCTCTGCAATAAAGTCTTCCCACAAGGGTTGGAATTTAAACAAAAAGGAGAAAAAAATTCCCTCTTAGAAAAAAAATCCCTCTTAGAAAAAAAAAATTTAAAAATATATAAAAATATACTTTAAAAAATATTAATATATATATATATATATATATTTTTTTTTTTTTTTTTTTTGTCAAGGCAAAAAAGTCGCCCCCAAAAAAAGGCAGGAGGGTCCTCAAAAAAAAAATCCCAGGGATGGGATGGGCCCGAATTTGGGCTGAAATTGGATCCAGGGATGGGGCCGGATGGGAGCGGGGGCTGCGGGAGGAGGAAAAGGGGAGGGAAAGGGCCACGAGCCAGGCCCGGGGGTGGCCCCAAAGGTGGGGAAGGGTCTCCCCTTCCCCGCCAGAAAAAAGAAAAAAAAAATTAATTAAAATTAAAAAAGGCGAAAAAATAAAAAAAAAAAAAGGAGAAAAGGGGGAAAATTAAATTAAAAAAAAAAAGGTGAATAAGTAAAAAAAAAAGGAGGAAAGGGAAGAAAAAAATTGAATTAAAAAAGGCAAAGAAGTAAAAAACAGGAAAAAAATGAATTTAAAAAGGGTAAAGAAGTAAAAAACATGAGAAAAGGAAAAAAATTAAATTAAAATGGGCAAAGAAGTAGAAAAAAAGGAGGAAAGGTGAAGAACAAATAATTAAATTTAAAAAGGTAAAGAAGTAAAAAAGGAGAAAACAAAAGGGAAAGAAAAAAAAAGGGAAAATGTTAAAAAAAAAAGAAAACGGAGAATGCAAAATTCTTCTTGAGGAGGACAAAAAAAAAAGGGCAAAACGGGAAAAGCAAAATGTAAAACGGGAAATGCAGAACGAGGGAATGGGAAACGCGGGACGGGCACTGTCAGCACAAAACTCACCATCATTACCATAATTATAACACAATCATCATAATAATAACGATTTAAAAGCCATTTAAGAAAAACACCGAAAAAATAAAATAAAATAACACCAAAAAAAAAAAGAGGATAAAATGGGGTAAAAATGGGGTGGGCGGGGGGTCTGGGGGAGGTGGGTTTGGGGTCTGGGGGAGGTGGGTTTGGGGTCTGGGGGAGGTGGGTTTGGGGGTCTGGGGGTGACCCCAGGAACGCCCCCAGCCCCAGCCCGGCACCCCCCTCTCCCCTCCCCGAATATTTTTGTTTATGAATCATCCGAGACTTTTTCTAATTCTTTCCTGATGGTTTTGGCAGATCCCGGGGCTGCCCCCCCGATCTCTCCCCCCTCTCTCTCTCTTGTCTCTCCCGCGCTCTTTCCCCCCTTTTTTTCCTTTCCTTTCCTTTCCCTTCCCGGCCTCTTCTCCTCCTCCTCCCCTCGGTCCCGGCTCCCTCCTTTCCCCGCCGGCTCCTCTCCACCCTTCCCTTCCTTCCCTCCCTGCTTTTGGCAGGGCGCCCCCATTCCTGACCCCCAGGGCCCTAAACCCCAAATCCCCCAATTCCTCACCCCTAGGGCCCTAAACCCCAAATCCCCCAATTCCTCACCCCCAGGGCCCTAAACCCCAAATCCCCCAAAACCCCAAGCCCCTCACCCCCAGAGCCTTCCCCATTAAATCCCAAATACCCTCAGAACTTCCCCCTTTAAACCCCAAATCCCCAAATCCTCCATTATTTTCTCTATTTTTCACCATTTCCCCCCACTTTCTTTCTAATTCTTTCTCAGCTCTTCGCTCCCACCCCGATTTCCTCCTCTCCCATCCTGAATTCCTCCTCTCCCACCCCAAATTCTTCTTCTCCCACCCCCAAATTCCTCCTCCCGCCCCCAGGGCTCAGAGCATCCCCCAAATCCCCACTACTCACTGTCTTCCTCTCCTTGCCCTCGGGCGAGTAGGACAGTCGCTGCTATCAACAGCAGTGACCGAGAATCCACAAAGCTGAACATGTCTAAATATTAGACATGTAGACTCTTTGGGGTCTCTTTTTCTGGGTTTTTTTGTTGTTCTTTTCCTTCTTTTTTTGTTGTTTCTTAGCTTGGGGTCATGCGGGGCCGGCTGTAAAAAACCCCCCTGGGAGTTTTCCAAAATCCAGACCCCAGCAGAAAAGTTCCTACTGCCCTTTGCCCGCTTCTCCTCCAGGCCTTTTATAGGGCGGGGAGGAGGGACCAGGGGAGAAAAGCGGATTTTGGGCGGCTCTTTTGGCCAATCAGAGGAGCCCAGCGGGTCAGGGAGAACCCCCTTGTCCCCCCCCTTTCTCCTTTTTGTCCCCCCTTTCTGTCCCCCCTCCTTGGGCTGTGTGTCCTTGCACACGCAAACAGGGGCACACCAGTGTGTTCTGAGGGTGGGGTGGGATTTTGGGGGGATTTGGGGGGTTTGGGGTGAGGGGGTTGTGGGTTTTTGGGGGGTTGGAGGTGTTTTTGGGGTTTTTTTGGGGTGGGGACAGAGGATGTGGCACGTGGCGCTTTGGGGACTCCGGTGCCACGCGATGCCCGGGCCTTGCCAACCTCACTCAAACACCCCTAAAAAACCAACCCTGCAGCTGGGAGACCCCAAAACCCACCCAAAAAATAACCCCACGGATAGGGGGACCCCAAAACCCACCCAGGGCTCCCCCACAAGGAGCCCCCTCAATCTGGGATGGTGCAAGGCCAAGGCCACCAGACCCCCAGAGCATCCCTTGGATTGTCCCCAAGAGCATCCCCCGACCCCAAATCCCCTCCAAGCCCCACAGACACCCCGAACCCCACCCCAAACCCACTCCTTTGGTGGTTTTTAGCCCTTTTTTCCTTCCTTTTTTCCCCCTTTTTCCTCTGGCTCCCCTCCCTGGCACGGCTCCCACGGCCGTTTCCACATTTGAAGGAGCCACGTTGGTTGGAAAAAGCAAAAAAGCTCCTGGACAATGATCCACAAGAAAAAAAAAAAACTTTCTACCGTGCAATTTTGGGGAGGGTGTAATTACACGCCAAAAAAATCCACGTCTGTAGCAGGAGCAGGAGGGAGGGGAGGAGGGACACGGCCAATGTGGCACCCGGGGGAGCCCCAGGGGCACCTCCTGCCTCTCCTGGGGGGACTTTTTAGGGAATGGGGAAGGGAAAAGGTGGGTTCAGGTCTGGTGAGAAGCCCCCAGGATGGGCTGAGGGGGTGGGGGTTGGTGGGATACTGGGGATAGTGGGAATAGTGGGAATGCTGGGGATACTGGGAGAACTGGGAGCACTGGGAGCACTGGGAGCACTCAGTTTGTCCCCACTGTCACTGTGCTTGGAGCTTGAGGGGTCAGGGGGATACTGGGAATACTGGGAATTCTGGGAGCATTGGGAGCACTGGGAGCACTGGGAATACTGGGAGCACTGGGAGCACTGGGAGAACTGGGAGCACTCAGTTTGTCCCCAGTGTCACTGTGCTGAGAACTTAAAAGCCCAGTGCAATACTGGGAATACTGGGAATAGTGGGAATACTGGGAATAGTGGGAACACTGGGAGCACTGGGAATACTGGGAGCACCATTTGTCCCCCATCCCGTTGTGCTGGGGGTTTGAAAGCTGATTGGAATGCTGGGAATACTGGGAACACTGGGAACACTGGGAATACTGGGTGCACGGGGAGTGCTGTTTGTCCCCACTGTCACTATGCTAAGAGCTTGAGGGCTCAGGGGGAACTGGGAATATACTGGGAATACTGGGAACACCATTTGTCCCTATTCCACTGTGCTGGGGATTTGAAAGCTCATTGGAGAACTGGGAGCACTGGGAGCACTGGGAGTGCTCAGTTTGTCCCCACTGTCACTGGGCTGAGAGCTTGAGGGGTCAGGGGGATACTGGGAATACTGGGAATAGTGGGGGCACTATATGTTCCCCCACCCCATTGTGCTGGGGGTTTGAAAGCTCGTTGGAATATTGGGAATACTGGGAGCACTGGGAGCACTGGGAGCACTCAGTTTGTCCCCACTGTCACTGTGCTGAGAGCTTAAAAGCTCAGTGCAATACTGGGAATACTGGGAGCACTGGGAATACTGGGAGCACTGGGAATACTGGGAACACCATTTGTCCCCCATCCCATTGTGCTGGGGTTTCAAAGGAGCACTGGGAGCACTGGGAACACTGGGAGCACTGGGCTCAGCCTTCACACCTCCACTCATCCCCATCACCAGGGTACGGAGGGCTTGGAGTTTCACCGGGTTACTGGGAGAACTGGGAATACTGGGAAAACTGGGAAAACTGGGAAAACTGGGAATACTGGGAGCACTGGGAGAACAGTCCCTTGTCGAGGCAGGAGTTCCCACCAGGGCATTTCTTGATTTTCCTTCAGGAAAAAAACACCAAATCCGTGGAATTTAACAATGAAATAACGGGGTGGGGGGACACACAACCCCTCCCGTCCCATTTCTGCCACCGTTTTATCCTGTCATTGCATTTAAATATGAAATAAAATGTATTGGAGGAGGGGTGGGGGTCACTCGTGTGCCCACAAATGTCTGTGGGGCCACGCCGGTGTCACAGCCCTGTCCCCAGCCCTGTCCCCATATCCAGCCCCAAATCCATTCCCCAGCCCCAAATCCAGCCCCCAACCCCGTATCCATCCCCCAGCCCCAAATCCATCCCCCAGCCCCATATCCAGCCCCAAATCCACCCCCCATCCCCATATCCATTCCCCAGCCCCATATCCAGCCCCATATCCATTCCCCAGCCCCAAATCCACCCCCCAGCCCCAAATCCATCCCCCAGCCCCATACCCATCCCCGTATCCATTCCCCAGCCCCATATCCAGCCCCATATCCATTCCTCAGCCTCATATCCATTCCCCCACCCCAAATCCACTCCCCAGCCCTGTATCCATTCCCCAGCCCCATATCCATTCCCCAACCCCATATCTATTCTCCAGCCCCAAATCCATTCTCCAGCCCCAGCCCCAGATCCAACCCCATAACCAGCCCCAAATCCACTCCCCAGCCCCAGATCCAGCCCCCAGCCCCGTATCCATCCCCCAATCCTCTTTCCAGGCATCCAAGACACGTTGCAGTCTCGGCCTCCTCCAAATCCTGCCCCGGCGACTCGAGGAGCCCTGGCCTGGCTCCAGCCTGAAGATGTGTCTTTAATTTTTGCAGCATGACAGAAAAGAAAAGAATGTCATCGGGCTTGGGTGGTTTTTTTTTTTACTTTTTTTTTACTTTTTTCTCCTTTTTTTTTTTTTTACATATATATGGAGAGGGAGGAGAATATAAAATAAAAAAAAAAAAAAGGAGGGGATGATGCCACCTCATCAAGCCTCGGCCGCCCGCCCCAGGAATGCAGGACAAGGGGTTGGGGGCTGGGAAAAAGGGAAGAATTCCCACTTTGAATAAGGAGAGAAGTAAAAAAAAAAAAAAATAATAAAGAAGGAGAAAATGAAAAAAAAAAAAAAAAAAACCAGGCTGGAAAAGTCGTTAAAATCCTCGGAAGCAGAACGGGAGACACTGAGCACAGGCCTGGGATCCTGCAGGATTTTTGGGGTGTTTGGGAAGGGGGAAAACCCACCCAGGACCTTCCTGAACTCCTGGGGGGTGTTGGGGATTGGGGTGTCACATTAACCCCCCCAAAAAAAAATTTTTGGGGGAATCCCAGAGCCTTTTCTGCGTGTCCCAGACTGGTTTTTACTGGTGCAAACTGGGCGTGTGGCCAGAGTGGGGGAGAATTAAAAAAATATCAGGGTTACCCCAAAAGCACTTGGGGGACACCCCAAAAAAATTGGGGATCCTCTTCCCCAAATATATAAAATAAAATAAAATAAAATAAAATAAAATAAAATAAAATAAAATAAAATAAAATCTGCCATCAGGCTAAAAAGTTTGGGGAATGCCCAAAAAATTTATGGGGTGACCCAAAAATCCTCCATCCACCACCAGGCCGAGGGTCGCCCCAAGAGTGGGGGGTGAGAATAAAGAGGTGCAACCCCCCAAAAAAAATTTTTTGGGGTAAAAACCACCCAAAAATGGGGTTTTTGGGGTTTGTTTGCCGAGGAGTTGGAGCGGAGCAGACGCAGCATCTGGAGCGAGTTAACTCCCCCCGGCAGGCCGGACACATGGATCGGATTAATTCCCTTTTCTCTCTCTTTTTCTCCCCCTTTTTCTCTCTCTGCTTCCCTCGGCAGCTCCAGGAGCTGCTCCTGTGTCCCCCCAACCCAAAATCGCCCCCTCCCCATCGGGGTGTGTCCTCCCATCACATATTGGTGACCCCACTGAGAGCAGAGTTCCCAAAAAAAGGTGGTTTTTCCCCCAAAAAAGCACTAAAAAACCCTTTTAGGGGGGGTTTCCCTAAATCCTGATCCTTCCCTACACTTGTCACCCCATAGAAAGCAGAGTCCCCGCAAAAAAATGCGGCGTTCCCACTAAAAAAGCCCCTTTTAGGGGCGATTTCCCCAAGATCCCCATCCTTCCCTACACTTGTCACCCCACAGAGAGCAGAGTCCCCCAAAAAAGGCGGTGTTCCCCCCAAAAAAACACTAAAAAATCTTTTTTAGGGGCGATTTTCCCTAAATCCTGATCCTTCCCTACACTTGTCACCGCACAGAGAGCAGAATACCCAAAACACCCCAAATACCCAAAATACCCCAAACACCCCAAACACCAAAAAAACTGCATTTTTTCCCCAAAAAAAACCCTTTTAGGCGCGATTTTCCCCCAAAATCTCAATCTCTCCCTACACTTGTCACCCCACAGAGAGCAGAGTCCCCAAAAATCCCACCCAAAACCCCTTTTAGGGGCGATTTCCCCAAAATCCTGATCCTTCCTTGTCACCCCACAGAGAGCAGAGTCCCCCAAACACCCAAAATACCCCAAACAACCCAAAACACCCCAAACACCCAAAATACCCCAAACAACCCAAACCCCCAAAAACCCCGCATTTTTCCCCCCAAAACCCCCTTTTAGGGTCGATTTCCCCCCAAATCCCAATCCCTCCCTCCACTTGTCACCCTCCTCTCCCTCCGGGGCCGCGGTGGGCGAGGCCGTGCCTCAGTTTCCCCCGTGGCGGCCGCAGCCTGGCACCGCCCCGGCTATTCCTGGTGGCCCCGAGGGCACAACCCCGTAATCACGGTCGCGACTCCCCGGCTATTTCCAGGGAAAATTGCTTTTTAAATTTGGTCTCCGGGATGCCAAGGCCGCCCTCGCCTCGCCCTGGGGGTAGAGATGGTTCCGGGGGGGTTGGAAGGGGTGGGTGGTCGTTCTTAGTCCAGGGGACCCCCCCATGGATTGAGGAGGGGGTTTGTGCTGGTCTGGGGGTGTTTTTGTGCAGGGGTGGGTGGAAGGGGAGGGGGAGTTGGGGTGGGATCTTTTCTCAGGGGTGGGATCACCCTGGGGGGTCATTTTCTTCTCTAGACCCCCAAATTCCTCCCACATCCAGGTCTGGGACCCTCCTGGGGGCTCATTTCACCCCCAAATTCCTCCCACATTTAGGGTTGGGGGTCACTCCCCATCTGCAGCCCCTACCCAGAGCTGGGACCCTCCTGGGGGGCTCATTTCCTTCTCTGGACCCCCAAATTCCCCCCACATTTAGGGCTGGGGGTCACCCCCCGTCTGCACCCCCAACCCAGGGCTGGGACCCTCCTGGGGGGCTCATTTCCTTCTCTAGACCCCAAATTTCCTCCCACATCCAGGGTTGGGGGTCACCCTCCATCTGCACCCTCTAACCAGGTCTGGGACCCTCCTGGGGGCTCATTTCACCCCCAAATTCCTCCCACATCTAGAGCTGGGACCCCTCTGGAGGGTTAACTTCCTTCTCTAGACCCCAAAATTCCTCCTACATTTAGGGTTGGGGGTAATCCCTTGTCTGCACCCCCAACCCAGGGCTGGGACCCTCCTGGGGGGCTCATTTCCTTCTCTGCACCCTCAAATTCCTCCCACATCCAGAGTTGGGACCCTCCTGGGGTCTCCCCCCATCTGCACCCCCCAAAACACAGGGCTGGGACCTTTTTGGGGGTCTCATCCCCCCAATCTGCACCCCCTGAGCCCAGGGCAGGGTCTGGGGCAGGGCTGGGGGTTGATGGGGGCAGTTTTTGGGGGGCTCTGGAGGGGTCCCAGGCCGGGAGCAGCCGCCCAGCCCAGCCCAGGCCTCTCAGTCTGGGATGGAAACTCTGAGGGACGAGCTCCACGCCGAACATTTTCCGTTCCCGACTGCTTTTTTTTTTTTTGTTGTTGATTTTTGGGTTTCTTGGTTGGGTTTTTTTTGGTTGTTATTTTTTTTCCTTCTCCTGCTCAGTTTCATTGAAGAATTCATTGAAGAATTCGGGGACAGCCCGGGGAGGGGGAGATGGGACTGGGGGGTCTGGGGGTGCCCCAAACACCCCAAAACTCCCCGGGGAAAACCTCCCAGGGCTCTGCTGTGCTCATTCCTTGTGGGGCCGGGGACGGGGATGGGGACAGGGACGGGCACAGGAGGGGGACAGGGATGAGGACAGGGATGGGGACAGGAGGGGGACAAGGGTGTGGACAGACACAGGAGGGGGACAGGCTGGGGACAAGCACAGGATGGGGACAGGAACGGGACAGGAACGGGACAGGAACGGGACAGGGACAAGGACAGGGACAGGGACAGGGACAGGGACAGGGACAGGGATGTGCACAGACACAGCAGGGACAGGGACAGAGATGAGGACAGGAGGGGGACAGAGACAGGGACAGACACAGGACAGGCACAGGAGGGGCACAGGAATGGGACAGGGACGGGGACAGGGACAGGACGGGCACAGAGGTGGAGACAGGGACAGGAGGGAGACAGGGATGGGGGCAGGGACAAGGACAGGGACAGGGACAGACACAGGATAGACACAGGATGGGGATAGGAATGGGACAGGGACAGGCACAGGGACAGGACAGGGATGGGCACAGACACAGGGACAGACACAGGAACTCGCACAGACACAGCCAGCACAGGCACAGGACGGGGACAGGGACAGACACAGGGACAGGCACAGGCACAGGAGGGGCACAGGGATGAGGACAGGACAGGGATATGCACAGACACAGCCGGCAGAGACACAGCTGGCACAGGCACAGGACAGGGACAAACACAGGGACAGGGACAGGCACAGGAGGGGGCGCAGGGATGGGGACAGGACAGGGACTCGCACAGATACAGCCGGCGCAGGCACAGGCACAGGACGGGGATGGGGACAGGCACAGGGACAGGCAAGGATGGGCACAGGAACAGGACAGGGACAGACACAGGGACAGAACAGGGACAGACACAGGGACAGGCACAGGGATGTGCACAGACACGGCAGGGACAGGGATGGGGACAGGACAGACACAGGGACAGGCACAGGAGGAGCACAGGGATGGGGACAGGACAGGCACAGGCAGACACAGACACAGGCACAGCCGGCACAGACACGGACACGGCCATGGGAAGCCGCGCTCCCCGCTCGCCCTGCGGCCGCTGCGGGGCCTGGCCGGGCCATCCCGCTGAGCTCATCGGCCGTGCCTGGCCCGGGGCCCGCCGGGGACCGAGCCTCCGGTGCCACGTGGCTCTGCCGGTACCCCCGGGGGCTGGGGGGGCCAAAAACCCCCAAAATCTCAGTGCGAGGGGATGGAAAACCCCAAAACTGCCCAGGAGGTTTGGTGGGGTTTTTTTGGGGGGGGGAGGGGGGGGCAGAAGTGTGGGGTGTCCTTTGGAATCCCAAAAGGTTCATCTGGCAACAAGTTCACACCAAAAGTCGTGGGTTTGGGGGGGTCTGGTGGTGGTTGGAGTGCTTGGATTGGGGTGTTTGGGGTATTATTTGGGGTATTTGGGGTGTTTGGGGTATTCAGGGTGTTTGGGGTGTTTGGGGTATTGGGGGTGTTTGGGGTATTCAGGGTATTTGGGGTGTTTGGGGTATTTGGGTGGTCTGGGTTGTATTTGGGCATTTGGGTCAGTGGGGCCGTGGATTGGGGTATTTGGGGGTTTTGGATTGGGGTATTTGGGTGTTTTGGATTGGGGTATTTGGGTGTTTGGGATTGGGGTATTTGGGTTAATGGGCTCAGGGATTGGGGTATTTGGGTGTTTTGTGTCCCTGGGTGGGGGTCCTGACCCCACTGCAGACTCAGCATCCCCCACCCCAAAGGAAGGGCTGGGGCCGGGCAGGGGGAGCCCCCTGAGCCCCCCTGAGCCCCCCCCCCAGGCCTCCCCCCTGGAGCTCGGCCCAGCAGCAGCTCCAGCAGCTCCAGCCCTTCCTCCTCCTCCTCCTCCTCCTCCTCCTCCTCCTCCCCCCGGCCCCACGTCAGCACCTTCCTCCGGCCCCCCCAGTCCATCCCAGTCCGTCCCAGTTCCCTGCCCGGGGGCGGGGGGGTTTCCCTGTCCCCTCACAGCCCGGGGGTGTCCCTGTGTCCCCCCCCCCAGCCCCAGGGGATCCCCCAAAGGATGTCCCGGTTACCCCACGGGGGTGTCCCCCCATTCCCCATGGGATGTCCCCCCGTTCCTGCAGTGTCCCCCAAACCCCACAGTGTCCCCCATTTCCACGGGGTTCCCATTTCTGATGGGAGTCCCCTCATCCTTTCTATGTCCCCCCCGTCCCCATTGTGTCCCCTCCCATCCCCTCGGTGTCCCCCCATCCCCACAATGTCCCCCCGTCCCCGGGGTGTCCCCCCCATCCCCACAATGTCCCCCCGTCCCCACAGTGTCCCCCCGTCCCCGGGGTGTCCCCCCCGTCCCCGCCACGTCCCTTTGGCAGCGGGACGGGGCCGTCGTGGAAATAGAGCGGGGGGGGGAAAGGGCTGGAAAGGGCTGGAAAGGGGCGGGGAGGGGCAGAAAATTGGGGAAATGGGCGTGGTTGTTTATGGGCGTGGCCTGTGGGGGGCGTGGCCTTAGGGGAGTGGGCGTGGCCACGCCGCAACAAAAGGTTTTCAAAGGGCTGAAATTGGGGCGAAGCCAAAACAACTTTAAAAGTTTTTCTCCTCCAAAAAAAAAAAAAAAGAAAAAAAAAAAAAAAAAAAAAAAGAAATAAAACTATCCACCCCCCCGCCTGTCCCTGCAGACGTGTGAGGGGAAACTGAGGCACGGCGGGGCTGGGGACCCCACTGTGATCCCAGGAGAGGCAGAAATGGGGGGGGTCCCCACCACCCCACCGTGTCCCCCCCCAAACGGGGACAGCGACAGCGACAGCAGGGGGCCGGACACGTCCTGGCCGCCGCCTCCTCCCTTGGCTGGGCCCCCCCAGGCCGAAATTTGGGGCGGGCTCAGGATGCCCTTGGCTCCCTCCCCAGCCCTGACACGTCCCCGGCGCGGCCTCCACGTCGGCAGAGGGAGGGGGGCCCTGGGGGGGCGGGATGGGGGTTTGGGGGGGTTTGGGGGAGTTTGAGGGGGCGGGATGGGGGTTTGGGGGGGTTTGGGGGGGTCCCCAAGGGATGGGACCCCGCCCTGAGCACCCCCGGCGGGGTCAGAACGGAGACCACCCACCTGGGCAGGTCCCTGAGGGGGTGGGAGGGGACAGGGCTGGGGACAGGACGGGGGGGGGACAGTGACACCGACGGGGGGGGACAGTGACACCAGGCAGGGGTGGGACAGCGACAACAACAGGGGGGGGACAGTGACACCAACAGAGATGGGACAGTGACACCAGTAGGGCAGGGGTGGGGACAGTGACACCAGCGGGGGAGAACAGTGACACCGACAGCGGGGGGACAGTGACACCAGCAGGGGTTGGGAGGGGACAGTGACACCAAAAAGGGGGGAACAGTGACACCAGCAGAGGTGGGGACAGTGCCATGGACAGGGGTGGGACAGTGACACCGGCAGAGAGGGGACAGTGCCACCAACAGGGGACTGTCATCTGTCTTTCCATCCATCCCTCCATCCCTCTCCTCACCCACCCCATCACACACCCATCTTCACACCACTTTACACTCTTTATTTGTCTCTCCCCCCATTCCTCTGCCTTTCCCACTCCTCTCCACCCCTGCCCCAGCTCGGGTGCAGCCCCTTGGGTGTGACCCCTGAGTGTGCCAGGTGTGTGTGACCCCTGAGTGTGACCCCTGAGTGTGCCAGGTGTGTGTGACCCCTGAGTGTGCAGAGCTGTGTGTGACCCCTGTGTGTGACCCCTGAGTGTGCAAAGGTGTGTGACCCCTGTGTGTGACCCCTGTGCAGTGCCCCACGCCCGTGTCACCGTGTGCTCTCAGGGACAGACCCCCAGGGACCCCTCCTGGTGCCGCCGTGGCTGCGGTGTCCCCCTGGGCCGGGTGCCAGTCCCAGTGTCCCCTGGGCGGGTCCCGGTGTCCCTTGGGCGGGTCCCGGTGTCCCCTGGGCCATCCCCGGCCCCGGTAAAAGCCCCGCCGGCCCCGGTGGCCGCTCTCCCGGCTCTGTCCGGCTCCATCCCCCGGCCCGGAGCCAAATTCCTCCGCCCCCGCAGGAAGCGCCGGCGGGGCCGGGGACGGTCCGGAGCGGGACAGGAGCGGGACAGGAGCTCTGGAGAGGAGAGAGAAAAGCGGCCCAGCCCCAGCGTCACCCTGGCAGCGGCAGCGGCCGCTCCTTCGAGGAAGGAGGAGGGCGAGGATCCGGCCCGGGGACTCCCCCTGGCCCCGCCGCTCTCGCTCGAGGAACCGGCCCGGCCCCGGGTTTGGTCCCCACGGCCTGAGAATGAGGAGGGGGCGTCTCCTGAGCCGGGGTTTTCCCTGGAGCTTCGCGGGTGGGATGAGGGGATGGTCAGTGCCGGCTCCGGGATTTCCATCCCTGGCTGTTGCTGGGCCCGTCCCTGGCATCGTTCCCAGCCCCAGGTACCGCTCTCGTCACTAATTCCAGGTGCTGTTCCCACAGCCCGGCTGCTCCTCTGAGCCCGGGTGATGTCCCCACCCCTGGGTGCTGCTCATCTCCAGGGCCTGAGCTCACCCTGATCCTGCTCCCACCCCGGGCACTGCTCCCACCCCCGGTACCAGTCCCCCCATCCATCCCCCTTTCCCAGCCGGGTTCCCTCTCCCATCCCACCTCCCCGACCCCTTTTCCCCCTCCCCGCGGTGGGACCCGGGGGGTCCCTGCCCTCCCCCCGCGCTCCTCCCGAACACAAACACGGCTCGGTGGAAAATGTGAGCGGGCGATAAGGGGGGCCGGGCCGGGGCCAACTGGAGCAGCTCGGGCTTGGCTGAGGCCCCGGGACTCCCGGACACCTCCCCAGGCCCGGCACCGCCCGGAAACCCGCCTGGGACACCGGGAGGAGGGGACACCCGGGAGGAGGGGACACAGAGGGGAGCCCGGGCTGGTGGCACCTCGGCCCGGCCCTGCCCTGCAGAGGGGTGGGGACCCCAGAGGGGCGGCAGGATGGAAATGACCTGGGATGGTGACAAGAGGAGAGGAGGAGATGGCCAGGAGTGGCACATGGACAAGGACAGAGATGTCCAGGGACAGTGACACATGGACAGGATGAGATGGCCAGGGATGGTGGCACATGGGCAGGACAGAGATGCCCAGGGGTGGTGGCACAGGGGTGGATGGAGATGCCCAGGGATGTCACCAGGAGGTGCCCAGGGATGTCACCAGCAGGGAGGATGGAGACCCCCAGGCACGGCGCTGACAGCCAGGACAGTGATACCAGCCGGGCAGGACTCAGTGCCCGGAACCGGGGCCAGATGGGGAGGCCACAGGTGCCCAGGCCGGGGCCAGGGGGACACCGGGAGCTGCAGCCCGGCCCCGGGGCCAGGGGGACACCGGGAGCTGCAGCCCGGCCCCGGGGCCGGAGGTGTGTGGGCCGGCAGCAGCCGCGGCCGGAGGAGCCCGTTTGTTTCTCATTAGCGGCTCTTGGCAGGAGCTGTGGAAAAAATAACTTCAAACGGGGAGCTGGAAGGGAAAAGGCCGGGCCGAGAGAGGGGAGAGGGGCCGCGGTGGGGAAGGGGGGGCGCGGGGCCAGGCGGGGGCGGGGAGGGGGCTGGGGGGGCGGTGGCCTGGATGGGGGGACAGGGGGACACTGGGGGTCCTTTCTGCAGCCTCGGGGTCCCCATGGGGTCGTGGGTGTGCCTTTGCACGCTCAGACACGTTTGCACACGCGTGTGTGTGCACACCCCGACAGGGGAGGGGGACACTCCATCCGCCCTCCCAGGGAAACTGAGGCACGCCGGGAGCGCCTGCGGGGCCCGCCCGCGGTTCTCACGGTTTTGGGGGCGCCCCATCCCCGTCTCTTACACAACCGCGGGGTCTGTGAGCTCTGGGACATCCCGGGGCGGGCGAGGACAGCGTGGGGACCCCCGGGGGTCCTTCCCTGTCCCGCAGCATCGCCGGGATCAGCGGTGACAGTGGCTGTGCACGGTGGCACCAGGGCCCGGCTGTGTCCCCTCTGTCCCCTCCCGGGCACCGCCCTGGCCTGGGAAAGGCGAGAGAGGCGGGCCGGGGTCACTCGGGGACACGGCCGGGGCGGCGCAGGGACAGGCGGGGCTGGTGGCACCGTGGCAGTTCTGGCAGAGGGAGACGGGATGGCACGGCCGGCCCTGCGGGCACCGGGGGTGTGTGCGGGGTGGGGGGCGTGTGGGACCGTGTGTGACCATGTGTGTGTGTGTCCATGTGTGTCTGTGTGTCCGTGTGTCCGTGTGTGTGTGTCCATGTGTGTGTGTCTGTGTGTCCGTGTGTGCGTGTGTGTGTGTGTGTCTGTGTGTGTGCATGTGTGTGTCTGTGTGTCTGTGGTGTGTCCATGTTTGTGTCTGTCTGTGTGTCCAGGTGTGTCCCTGTGTGTGTGTCCGTGTGCCCGTGTGTGTGTCTGCATGTGTCTGTCTGTGTGTCCCTTTGTGTGTCTGTGTGTGTTCCCATGTGTCCATGTGTGTGTCCCTGTGTGTGTTCGTGTGGGACCATGTGTGTCCGTGTGTGTGTGCCTGTGTGTGTCTGTGCATCCATGTGTGTGTGTCCGTGTGTCTGTCTGTGTGTCTGTGTGTCCGTGTGTGTGTGTGACCATGTGTGTGTCTGTCTGTGTGTCCCTGTATCTGTCTGTGTGTCCATGTGTGTCCGTGGTGTGTCCGTATGCCTGTCCGTGTGTCCAGACGTGTCCAGGTGTGTGTCCGTGTGTCTCCATGTGTGTCCATGTGTGTGTGCACCCTCCAGTCCTGTTCCCATTCCCTTTCCCATTCCCATTCCCGTTCCCCCCAGCCCCCACCCCCCATCGCAGACATTTCCACCTCCAATCCGAGATTTAATTCCCCCTCCCCGCCCTGGTGTGGAATTGGGAGCCCAAAGAGCGCCCTGGGCACCTCCCACCCCTGGGGACACTGGGGACACTGGGGACACTGGGGACACTGGGGGACACTGGGGGGACACTGGGGACACTGGGGGGACACTGGGGACACTGGGGGGACACTGGGGGGGACACTGGGGACACTGGGGGGGACACTGGGGACACTGGGGACACACTGGGGGGGACACTGGGGGACAGGAGGGGACACTGGGGGACACTGGGGGACAGGAGGGGACACTGGGGGACACTGGGGACACTGGGGGGGACACTGGGGACACTGGGGACACACTGGGGGGGACACTGGGGACACACTGGGGGGACACCGGGGGACAGGAGGGGACACTGGGGGACACTGGGGACACTGGGGGACACTGGGGACACTGAATGGCCATGCTGGGGACACTGGTGGTGCTGGCACTGGGGACACTGTGGACACGCCCCTGTCGCTGTCCCCTGTCCCTGTCGCTGTCCCCGTCCGGCCGGTGCCAGTCGCGCGTGTCCCGCCGCTCGGGCGCGATGCCGGCCCCGGGCTCGCTCACGGGTGAGTGTGCAAGGGGCACGCCCGGGCCGGGCACGCGCGTGTGCAGCGGGGATGGGGTGGGGGTCTCTCCTGAGCGGAGGGGTGGGCGATGGATGGATGGACACCCAAATGCGCGTGCCCGTGCGCGTGTGCGCGTGTGCGCGTGCCCGCGTGTGCGTGCGCGGCCCCTTTAAATCCGCGCTCTCCTCCCACCGCCCCCTTAAAGGGGCCGAGCCCCCTCCCCACGCCAGGGGGGGTTTGGGGGGGATCCCACCCGCCAGAGGGGCGGGCGTGCAAAGGGCGCGCGTGCAAAGGGCGGGCGTGCAAAACGCGCTGGGTGAGCTGGGCACGGGGTGGGGGATGTCTTGCACGCGTGTGTGTCAGCGGGGGCGCGCACAGGGTGTTTGGGGGGGAGATGCGCGTGTCCGTGCGCTGATGTGCGCGTGCACGGGGGGAGATGCGCGTGCACGAGAGTCGCGGCCCCCCCCCCCCCCCCCCTTCTTTCCCCCTCCCCAAGCCCCTTCCCCCGGGCCGGGCGTGCAAAGCTCCCGGTGCACACGCGTGTGCAAGGCCCGGGGCTCGGGGGGGACCCGGCGGTACCCGGATCTGGGCCGGGGGAGGCGCGGCCATGACCAGCCCCGGGCCCGGGTCTCCCCCCCGAGACCCCCCAGGTACCGCCCCCGGGGGCTGCGAGGGGAGGGGGCGACCCCTGCAAGGGGGGGGGGGGGTGATGGTGATGCCGGTCCGGGGGCGCTGCGGGGCGGGGGATGAGCCGGGGGGGAGGGAAATGGGGCTGGGGGGGTTGGGTGGTGCTGGGACACCCCTGGATTTGGGGAGGGGGTGATGGATGAACCCCCCCTGTCCCCCCCCGGCTCCATCGCCATTGGGGACAGCGCCATTGGGGACAGGCCAGCACAATTGGGGACAGCGCAGCCGCCGCTCCCGCCCCCGCGGGCCCGGATGAGGCCCCCCCTCCCTCCCCAAAAAATTGCATCGAATCCCCCATTGCATCACCCCCTCCCCTGGTCTGATCCCCCCCCTCCCCATTGCATCCCCCCCTCCCGTTGTGCCGCCCCCTGGGGGATTTGTCACTCCCGGGGGGGATTTGTCGCTCCCCGGTGACAATTTGGGGGGGGGGGTCTGTCGCCAGGGGACATTTCCATGCTCACACAGGACCCCGAGGCTTGTAATGGGGGGGGAAAGGTGGCAGTGACAGTGACAGTGACAGGGACAGTGACAGTGACAGGAGTGGGGGGGACATGAGCACCCCCCTGGCTGCCCTTTCACCCTCCTTGTCGCTCCTCCCTCTCTCTGTGTCCCCCCCCGTGTCCCTGTCCCTGTCCCCTCCTGTCCCCCCGTGTCCCCCCAGCCATGCAGCAGGTCCTGGACAACCTGATGGGTCTCCCGGGCTCCCCGGGGGTCGCCGACCTCGACCTCATTTTCCTCCGGGGGATCATGGAGAGCCCCATCGTGCGTTCCCTGGCCAAGGTAGGGCGGGACCCCCCCCCGGGCACCCCAGGGTGACCCCCCGGGTGACCCCCCTCATTGACACCCCCGGGTGTGTGAACAGGGACACCCCGGTGTTTGTGGGGTCCCCACACCCAGGGGGTCCCTAATCCCCCCCTCTGTCCCTGCGGGGTCCCCAAACTCCCTGAGGGTCCCTAAGAGTTCTGTTGTCCCAGACCCCCTGTGGGAGGGGTCCCCAATCCCCTGGGCCCCTCCAAGTTTCCCTAAATCCCCCCTGAGGTCCCTCATATCCTCCCTCACCTCTGGGGGGTCCCCAATCCCCCCCAGGGGTCCCCAATCCCCCCCAGGGGCTCTTTGTCACCCTGTCCCACCTCTGGGGGGTCCCTCATCCCCCTCGCCCTCTGGAGATCCCAAACCCCCCCGGGGATCCCAACCCCCCCCTGAGGTCCCTGATATCTCCCCTCCACCTCCGGGGGGTCTCTCATCCCCCTCAACCTCTGGAGATCCCAAATCCCCCCGGGGATCCCAAACCCCCCCATCCCTTGGAGGGGACTCTCCACCCTCACCCCCCCGTCCCCGGGGCTGTCCCCGCGGTGTCCCCGCGGTGTCCCCCAGGCGCACGAGCGGCTGGAGGAGCGGAAGCTGGAGGCGGTGCGGGGGGACAACCTGGCGCTGGTCCAGGACATCCTCAGGGACATCGGGCGGCCGGCCCGGCCCGACCTGCAGGCGGCGGCGGCTGAGCTGGCCCGGATCCTGCGGGAGCCGCACTTCCAGGTGAGTGTGACACCTCTGTCACCGCCTGTGCCCGTGCTTGGGGGGTGTGTGACACAGGGGTGACCCCCATGTCCCCACCCTGTCGCAGTCCCTGCTGGAGACCCACGACTCGGGGTGTCACACACGTGTGTCTGTGTGGCACAGGGGTGACATCCCCCTCTGTCCCCGTGTCCCAGTCCCTGCTGGAGACCCACGACTCGGTGGCCGCCAAGAGTTACGAGGCCCCCCCGGGCAGCCCCGGGCCGGGGGCGGCGCTGGGCCCGCAGCCGGTGCCGCCCCCCGACGCCGTTCGGATGGTGGGGATCCGGAAAGCGGCCGGGGAGAACCTGGTGAGCCCCACCGGGGGGCTGGGGGGGCTGTGGAGGGGGCCAGGGGGTGATGGGGGGAGGTTTTGGGGTGATGGGGAGAGGTTTTTGGGGTGTTGGAGAGTGTTGGGGTGTTGCAGCATTGTGGGGCATAGTGGGGTGATGGAGAGTTTTGGGGAGCATTGAGAGGTTCTGGGTGGCTTTTTGGGGTGACTGGGAGCATTTTGGGGTGCCGGGGGGTGTCTGTGGGATACCATGGGGTGCCCATGGGGCACTGTGGGGTGGCTGTGGGGTGCCGTGGGGTGTCTCTGGGGTACCGTGGGGTACCGTGGGGTGCCCCAGGGTGTCCATGGGGACACCAGGCGGGTGCCCCTGGCTGCTCTGGGAGTGTCCCCGGCCGGACACTGAGCAGGGCTGTCCCCTCAGGGGGTGACATTCCGGGTGGAGCGGGGGGAGCTGGTGATCGCCCGCATCCTGCACGGGGGGATGGTGGCGCAGCAGGGGCTGCTGCACGTCGGGGACGTGATCCGGGAGGTGAACGGGCGCGAGGTGGGCAGCGACCCGCGGGCCCTGCAGGACAGTCTGCGCCACGCCAGCGGCAGCGTCGTGCTCAAGATCCTGCCCAGCTACCAGGAGCCGCACCCGCCCCGCCAGGTACCGCCCCCGGCCCGCCCTGGCTCCCACCTGTGTCCTACCTGCATCCAGCTCTGCATCCCAATGTGCATCCCAGTCTGTATCCCATCCCTGCATCCCAATCTGTATCCCAACCCTGCATCCCAATGTGCATCCCAATGTGTATCCCAACCCTGCATCCCGAGCTGTGTCCCAATCTCTATCCCATCCCACATGCCAACCTTGCATCCCACCCTGCATCCCAACCCCTCATCCTGCCCTGTATCCCACCTGTATCCCAACCCTGTATCCCATCCCACATCCCAACCCTGCATCCCAACCTGTATCCCAATGTGCATCCCAATCTGTATCCCACCCCACATCCCACCCTGCACCCTGCACCCAACCCTGCATCCAACCCTGCATTCAGCCCTGCATCCCAACCTTTCATCCCAATTTACATCCCATCCTGCATCCCAATCCTGCATCCCGAGCGGTGTCCCGCCCTGTATCCCATCCCACATCCCAATCCTGCATCCCAAAGTGCATCCTGCCCTCACCCCCCTGCCCACAGCTCCCCCTGCCCCGTGTCCCCACCCCTGTGTTGTCCCCTGAGCCCCACGAGCCGCCGTCCCCCTGTCCCTGCCGTGTGTCCCTTGGCTGGTGCGTCCCCCCCCGTGTCCCCCTCTGTGTCCCCCCCATGTCCCCCCCATGTCCCCCCTCTGTGTCCCCTCCTCCATGTCCCCTCCCGTGTCCCTCCTCGTGTCCCCCTCTCAGCCGGTCCCTGTCCCTGTCCCCAGCTGTGCCCTCCCCACCCTGTGCCAGCCACCCCCGTCTCCGAGGGGACAAAGCAGCGCTGTCCCCGCATGGGCTGTCACTGTCCCCGCCAGGGCTGTCACTGTCCCCCCAGGGGTGTGGCTGTCCCCTCCAGGGCTGTCCCCACCAGGGCTGTCCCCACCAGGGCTGTCACTGTCCCCTCCAGGGCTGTCACTGTCCCCCCAGGGGTGTGGCTGTCCCCTCCAGGGCTGTCCCTGCCAGGGCTGTCCCTGCCGGGGCTGTGGCTGTCCCCACCAGGGGTGTGGCTGTCCCCACCAGGACTGTCCCCATCCCCTCCAGGGCTGTCCCTGTCCCCTCGTGCCCCGTGTGCCCCCCGTGCCGTGTTGTCCCCTCCCTGTCCCCATGTGTGCCATCGCGGGCGCGGCCCTGGCGGCCCTGGGGACTCTGCTGTGCCTGTCGGTGGCACTGGGGCTGTGCCTGGGGGTGGCCCTGCTGGTGGCCTGGGGGACAGTGGCAGCAGCCGGAGCTCTCTGCCTGTGCCTGGGGACCCTGCGGGGCTGGCTGAGCCGGGCCAGGGGGGGACAGCCCGGCACGGGGGGCTCCTAGAGGGGTGACAGGGGTCCCCAGGGTGACACTGAAGCACCGGGGGGTGACACAGGTGGAGCTCCCCTGCTGATCCCCCCCCGGGGTGTCCCCAAGGTGTTTGTCAAGTGTCACTTCGACTACGACCCGGCCACCGACAGCCTCATCCCCTGCAAGGAGGCCGGGCTCAAGTTCATGGCCGGGGACCTGCTGCAGATCGTCAACCAGGATGACCCCAACTGGTGGCAGGTCAGTGGGGGATGGGGGGGGGGGGGGTCTGGAGGGGTGGTCTGGGGGGGATTTGGGGTTCTTTGGATCCATCCTGGGTCAGGGGGTGGAGGGGGTGTTGGGGTTGGGAGGTTCTGGGGGAGATCAAGGAGTCCCTGGGATAATTCCTGTGAGGTGGGGGGTCCCTGGAGCTCAGGGGGTGTCCTTGGAGTTGAGGGGGGGATGTTTGGGAATTGGGGGGATTCCTGGAGCAGGGGAGGGTCCCTGTGTGGGCTGGGAGATACCTGGGAATTGGGGGATTTCCTGGATCCTCTATTGGGATTTGGGGGGTCCCTGGAGCTGAGGGGTTCCTGGAAATTGGGAGAATCCCTGGAACTGGGGAGATTCCTTTGGAACCTGGGGGGGTCCCCGGAGCTGGGGGTGTTCCCTGTGGGGTCAGAGGGGTCTCTGGAGCTCAGAGGGGTCTCTGGAGCCCAGGGGTGTCCCCGTGTGTGTCCCCAGGCGTGCCATGTGGAGGGTGGCAGTGCGGGGCTGGTGCCCAGCCAGCTGCTGGAGGAGAAGCGCAAAGCCTTCGTCAAACGGGACGGGGAGGTGACACCCACGTCGGGTACGGGGACATGGGGACATCGGCCCGGCCTCGGGGACATGGGGCTTGGCGGGGCAGGGCATGGCAGGGGAAGCACGGTGGGTCCCCTGTGCCCTGTGACAGTGTCCCCGTGGCCTCAGGACCTTGTCCCCATGGTGCTGTCCCACGGGAAGTCCCCAGTTCTCAGGGTGATGTCCCCATGGCCCTGTCCCAGCTCCCGTGTCAGGGTGATGTCCCTGTCCCTGTCCCCATCCCTGTCCCTGTCCCCATCCCCATCCCCATCCCCATCCCCATCCCTGTCCCTGTCCCTGTCCCCAGCCCTGTCCCTGTCCCCATCCCTGTCCCCAGCCCTGTCGCTGTCCCCAGCCCTGTCCCTGTCCCCAGCCCTGTCCCCAGCCCTGTCCCTGTCCCCAGCCCTGTCCCCATCCCCATCCCTGTCCCCATCCCTGTCCCTGTCCCCAGCCCATCCAGCCCTGTCCCCTCAGGGGCCCTGTGCGGGAGCCTCAGCGGGAAGAGGAAGAAGAGGATGATGTACCTGACAACAAAAAACGCCGGTGAGTGACCCCAAACCACACCCTGAGGAGGCTCTGGTGGCCCCCACTGGGACAGGGTGCCCTGGGGACCCTGGGGACACTGGGGACAGATCCCAGCCCTGTCCCTGGCCCAGAGTTTGACCGGCACGAGCTGCTGATCTACGAGGAGGTGGCGCGGATGCCGCCGTTCCGCCGGAAAACGCTGGTGCTGATCGGGGCTCAGGGCGTGGGGCGCCGCAGCCTCAAGAACAAGCTGATCATGTCGGACCAGGCTCGTTACGGCACCACCATCCCCTGTGAGCTCCTGGCCCTGGCCCTGGCCCTGTCCCCTGTGCTCATCCCTGTCCCTGTCCTTGTCCCTGTCCCTGTCCCCTGAGTGTCGCTGTCCCCTGAGCCACCAGCCCTGTGCTCCATCATTGTCCCTGTCCCTGTGCCCATCCCTGTCCCCTGTGTGTGACCATCCCTGTCCCCTGTGCCCATCCCTGTCCCCTGTGTGTGCCCATCCCCATCCCCTGTGCCCATCCCCTGACTCTGGGTCACTCCAGGATCTCTCCCATCCCTCCCCGGCTCAGACACCTCTCGGAAGCCGAAGGAGAGCGAGCGGGACGGGCAGGGCTATCGCTTCGTGTCCCGGGCCGAGATGGAGGCCGACATCAAGGCGGGCCGGTACCTGGAGCACGGCGAGTACGAGGGGAACCTCTACGGGACCAGGATCGACTCCATCCGAGCCGTGCTGGACCAGGGCAAGATGTGCATCCTGGACGTCAACCCGCAGGTCTGGGGGACACACGGCCAGGGGGACAGGGGACATCCCTGAGTCACCCCTGGGGTGGTGGGGATGAGTTTTGTGTCCCCCTTTCCAGGCGGTGAAGGTGCTGAGGACGGCGGAGTTTGTGCCCTACGTGGTTTTTATCGAGGCGCCAGGGCCCGAGAGGCTGCGGGCCATGAACAGGGCGGCCCTGGAGAGCGGCGTGGCCACCAAACAGCTCACGGTGCGGGCCAGGGGGGACGGGGAAACTGAGGCAGGTTTGGGGCGGGGGCAGGAGGACACAGTGCTCAGGATGGGTGTCTCTCATTCCTGGGAGTGAAAGGGAAACTGAGGCAGGTGGGGGTGAAGGGGAAACTGAGGCAGGTGGGGGTGAAGGGGAAACTGAGGCACGCTTTGGGCCGCAGGAGGCCGACGCCCAGCGCACGGTGGAGGAGAGCAGCCGCATCCAGCGCGGCTACGGGCACTACTTCGACCTGAGCCTGACCAACGACGACCTGGAGAGAACCTTCGGGCGCCTGCGGGAGGCCATGGAGCTCCTGCGCCTGCAGCCCCAGTGGGTCCCCGTCACCTGGGTCTATTAGGGACCCCCAAATTCTCCCCTCGAGCCCCCCAAAAACCCACCCAGGGGGGCTGAGGGGGGTCGTGTCTCACCCTGAGGTGTGATGAGCTGGTTGTGCTCAGCCCCATTGGGGTGAGGGGTCCCTGCAGAGCCCCCCAGGCCTCTCTGTGCCCCCCAGATTTGGGGAGGGGTGGGAGCAGCCAGGGGGGAGCAGCCCCCACTCAGCAGAGTCACTGCCAGAACTTGGGGGACCCCCCCAGCCCCAGGTGGGGACCCCCAGGATTGGGGATGGGGAGTGTGGGATTTTGGGGGGGGTCCCCTCTTTGTCCCCTCCCAGGTCACAACCCCCCCACTCTGGGGACCCCCTTTTCCCCTCCCCAGGGTGGGGGTCCCTCAGTGTCCCTTGTGTCCCCTGTCGCCCCTTCCCGGGTAGCAATAACCCCTGTAATTAACCCCTAATTAACCTTGTAATTAACCCAGTGGGGGGATGTGGCTGGGGTGGGGTCTGGGGTGGGGACAGGGGGTGTCCCCAAGGGACAGGGGGGACACTGGGGGGTGCAGGGTGTGTCCCCACCCCGTGTCCCCCCTGCCCCGTGTCCCCCCCGGCCCCTGCCCCCATTTCCTCCTTTTTGGTACTTTGCTGTGAATTTTATTAAAGGAGAGAAAAACGGGTTTGTCCCTTTGTGGTGAACGCGAGGGGGGGCTGGTGTCACCTGTGTGTCACCTGTGTCACACCTGTGTCACACCTGTGTCACCTTGCACACGCACGGTGGGAGGGGTCAGCAGCGCTGCAGGCAGTGGGGGGGGCTGTGGGTGTGCAAGGGGGTGTGTGCGCATGTGCAAAGGGGTTTGTGGGTGTGCAAGGGGGTTTGTGGGTGTGCAAGGGGGGTGCCATGGGGTGCCACGGCTGTGGGGTGACATCAGAGGATGTGACAGGATCCTCTGGGGTGCCACGGGGTGCTGTAGGGTGCCCTGTCCCTGCTGTCCCCTGTCCCTGCTGTGTCTGTGCTGTGTCCTGTCCATCCTGTGCCCTGTCCCTGCAGTGCCTTGTCCGTGCTGTGCCTTGTCCCTGCTGTCCCCTGTCCGTCCCCTGTCCCTGCTGTCCCCTGTCCAGGGCTCTGTGACTTTAAGCAGGGCTGTCCCTAAAGCCGCTCTATTGTCCTGTCCATAATCCCCGTGTCCCTTAAGCCTCTGTGGCCATAAAGGGCTGGGGCAGCACAGGCCGGGCAGAGCCGTGTCCGTGTCCCCGCAGAGCCACACGAGGTGACACCCATGTGGCCCCCACTGCTGCTGCTGCTGCCGGTGGCCCTGGTGGCCCTGGTGGCCCTGGCCAGGGTGACCCATCGCCTGCTGGCCCCGTCTGGGAACCCCTTCTCGGGGCCACCCCTGGAGCCACCGCGGCCACTGGTGACCGACCAGCGCGCCCGGGACCGGGTGCTGAAACGGGGTGAGTGTCCGAGTGTCCGTCTGTCCTGAGTGTCCGTCTGTCCATCTGTCCTGTGTGTCCTGTGTGTATCCGTGTGTCCATCTGTCCTGTGTGTCCGTGTGTCCATCTGTCCTGTGTGTCCTGTGTGTCCATCTGTCCTGTGTGTCCCGTGTGTCCTGTGTGTGTCCGTCTGTCCGTCTGTCCTGTGTGCCCATGTGTGCGTGTGTGTCTATCTGTCCTGTGCGTCCTGTGTGTCCGTCTGTCCTGTATGTCCACCTGTCCTGTATGTCTGTGTGTCCGTATGTCCGTCTGTCCTGAGTCCGTCTGTCCTGTGCGTGGGCTCGGTGTCCCCTGTCACCCCTTCCCGGGTAGCAATAACCCCCTCCCCACGCCCTCTAATTAACCCCTAATCAACCCTTAATTAACTGGCAATTAACCCAGTGGGGGGCCATGGCTGGGGACTCACTGGGGAGGGCTCTGGGCTGGTGCCATGGGGTGTCCCCAAGGGACAGGAGGGGACACTGGTGGGTGTCACTGTCACTGTCACTGTCACACCCGTGCGTGCCCAGCGTTCAGCCCCCAGCGCGTGCCGGACCCGCTGGACGCCGTGGTCATCGGCAGTGGCGTGGGGGGCCTGGCGGTGGCCGCCACCCTGGCCAAGGCCGGCCGGAGGGTGCTGGTGCTGGAGCAGCACGACCAGGCCGGGGGCTGCTGCCACACCTTCCAGCAGCACGGCTTCGAGTTCGATGTGGGTAAGGTCCCCCCTGGGCCACGGGTGGGCCTGTCACCTCCCTGTCACCCCCCTGTCACTCCCTGTCACCCCTGTCCCTGTGGCCCCTCTGTGAGCCTGCTGCCAGCCCCTGTGTGCAGTGCCTGTGTCCCTGCCATGTCCCTGCCGTGTCCCTGCCATGTCCCTGTCATGTCTATACTGTGTCCCTGCCATGTCCATATTGTGTCTGTGCCATGTCCCTGTCGTGTCCACACTGTGTCCCTGCCATGTCCATATTGTGTCCCTACCAAGTCCCTGCCGTGTCCCTGTCTGTCCACACTGTGTCTGTGCCATGTCCCTGCCATGTCCCTGTGTCCCTGCCATGTCCCTGCCATGTCCATATTGTGTCCCTGCCATTTCCCTGCCATGTCCCTGTCACCCCACAATCCCATCCCACCTCACCCCTCAGTGTTGACACCAGACAAAGCCAAACCCTTCCCTCCCACCAGGTGTCCCCACTGTCCCCACTGTGCCCCCACCGTGTCCCCACTGTCCCTCCGCCATGTCCCTGCTGTCCCCAGTGTCCCCCCACCGTGCCCCCACTATCCTCACTGTCCCCAGTGTCCCCCCACCATGTCCCCACCCCACAGGCATCCACTACGTGGGGCAGCTGCACGAGGGGAGCCTCCTGCGGGTGGCCCTGGACCAGGTGACAGACGGGCAGCTGTGCTGGCACCGCCTGCCCGACCCCTACGACGAGGTGACCCTGGGGACACAGCGGTACCGGCTGCGCTCGGGCAAGATGGCCTTTGTCACCGCCCTGGAGGAGCAGTTCCCCGAGGAGAAAGAGGCCATCAGGGAGTTCATGAGGCTCACCAAGGTGTGGCCTTGGGGTCACCTCCCTGTGGGGGTGGCGTGTCCCCAAGGAGGGCTCAGCTGGGGGTGTGGGGTGGGGAGGGTGGCACTGGTGGGGACGTGGGGGTGCTTGTGGGGACAGAGGGGACACAAGTGACAGCTGTGGTGGGGACATGGGGATGGATGGGAGTGTTTGCAGGGGACAGAGGGGACAAAGGTGACAGCCGTGGTGGGGACATGGATGGTGAGGATGTTCGTGGGGGACAGTGGGGACACAGATGATGGCCGTGGTGGGGATATGGGTGATGGGGGTGGTGGGGAATGGTCGGGACAAAAGCACAGAGGGGACCCAAAGGGGACACAGAGGGGACACAGAGGGGACACAGAGGGGACACAGGTGACAGTCACCAGGGGACAAGCCCTGGGGCTAATGAGGACATGGACACTGAGCTCACGACAGCGACACTCCTGGGGACAGTGCCACCCCTGCCACACACTGGTGTCCCCCGCCCCAGGTGGCCTCGCGGCACGCGGCGCTGCTGGCCCTGCTCAAGCTGTCCCCGGGCTGGCTGGTGACCGCCCTGCTCCGCTCGGGGCTCCTGCCCCGCCTGTCCCCCGTGTTCCGCATGGCCACCACCAGCCACAGCCGCGCGGCCGCGCGCCTCACCGCCAACCGCGACCTGCGCGCCCTGCTCGGATACCTCTTCTACGGTCAGCGCCTGTCGCGACAGGGAGCGCCTGTCGCGATAGGGAGGGCGACAGGAGGAGGAGGAGGAGGGGGAAGGGTGGTATGGCGGTGGTGGTGGAGGTTGTGTCGCGACAGGCGGTGCCACCATCGCGATACGGGTTGGGAATCGCGGTGGGAAGGGCCGTGTCGTGACAGGGCGGGGCCGCGTTAAACTGCGGGAGGGCTGTGTCGCGACAGTAGAAGGATATGTTGTGTCGTGACAGGGCACAGTGGTGGTGACAGGGGAGGGCTGTGTCGCGACAGGACAGGGGACAGTGGTTGTGCCAGGGGAGGGCTCTGTCGGTGACAGGGGAGGGCTATGTCGCGACAGCAGAAAGATGTGTCGTGACAGGGCACAGCAGTGGTGACAGGGAGAGTTGTGTCGCGACAGCAGAAGGATATGCTATGACAGGACACAGCAGTGGTGACGGGGGGGCTATATCGCGACAAGGCAGGCCGATATCGCGCCATATCGCGGCTCTCCCCGCCCGTCCCGCCGCAGGCACGGCCCCGAGCGAGTCGAGCTTCCTGGTGAGCGCGCTGATGGTTCACCACTACCAGCGCGGGGCCTGGTACCCGCGGGGCGGGAGCAGCGAGCTCGCCTTCCACGCCGTGCCCGTCATCGAGCGCGCGGGCGGCGCCGTGCTCGTGCGCGCCCCCGTGACGCGCGTGCTCGTCAGCGCCGCCGGCACCGCCCTGGGTGAGCCCCGGGACCCCCCCCACACAAAATACCCGCCCAGAGGGAGGGATGGATGGGGACACGGTGTCACCTGAGTGTCACCTGAGTGTCCCCTGAGGTCACTCCCCAGTGTCCCCTGAGGTCACACCGGTCACCCCTCGGTGTCCCCTGAGGTCACCCCCCGGTGACCCCTCGGTGTCCCCTCCCAGGGGTGGCGGTGAGGACGGGCCCCGGTGAGGAGGAGCTGGAGGTCCGAGCCCCCCTGGTCATTTCCGACGCCGGGATCTTCAACACCTTCGGCAAACTGCTGCCTCCCCACGTGCGCTGCCACCCGGGTAAGGTGGCGCTTGTGTCACTGTGTCCCCAAAGCCTCGGTGTCCCCAGCGGCCTCAGTGTCCTCAACATCTCTGGTGTCCCCGGCATCCCCTCATCCTCATCCTTCCTGACACCCCAGTGTCCCCTGCCCTGTCCTGTGTCACCCTGGTGTCCCCTGCCTGGGCAGGATCTGGTGTCATCCTGGTGTCTCCTCCCCAGGCAGGCCCAGGTGTCACCGCAGTGTCCCCTGCACACACAGTCCTGGGTGTCACCCTGGTGTCCCCTCCCCAGGCAGTCCCCGGTGTCCCCTAGTTGTCACTCAATGTCCCCACAGGTCTCCCCAGTGTCACCCAGGTGTCACTCGATGTCCCCGCAGGTGTCCTGTCCCGCCTGTCCCTGGTCCGGCCGGGCATGGGCTCCTTCCTGGTGTTCGTGGGGCTCCGGGGCAGCGCGGCCCAGCTGGAGCTGCCCCCCACCAACTTCTGGATCTACCCCCACAACGACCTGGACACCATGTGAGGGCTCCCTGCACCCCCAGGGGTGACACTGGGGTGGGTGAGGTGACACAGAGGTGACACAGAGGTGACATCCCCTCCCCGTGTCCCCCAGGATGACACAATACTCTGCCCTGAGCCGCGACGACGTCCCAGACAACTTGGCCATGATGTTCATCACCTTCCCGGCCGCCAAGGACCCCACCTATGATCAACGGCACCCAGGTGGGTTTGGGGGACCCCTGAGACCCCCCAGCTCCTCTCAGAGGGCTCAGAGGCTCCTCAATCCCTTGGAGATGAGATGGGCACTGCCACTGTCACCGCATTGTCACCCATGAGTGTCACCGGCTGTCACCCATGAGTGTCACCCACTGTCCCCACCCCACAGGTAAGTCCTGCATGACCATCCTGACCATGGCACGCTACGAGTGGTTTGAGGAGTGGGCCGGGGGTCGCCCCCGCCACCGCGGCCCCGACTACGAGCGCTACAAGATGGAAATCGCGGGGCGGCTGCTGGAGAGGGCCCTGCTCCGCTTCCCCCACCTGCGGGACAAGGTGATTCATGGGGCTGGGGTGTCCCAAAAGGGTCTGGGGGTGTCCTGTGACACGGCCTGAGCCCCCCGCCCCGTGCAGGTGGAGTTTGTGGAGGCGGCGACCCCCCTGAGCAACCAGCACTACCTGGGGGCGGCGCGGGGGGAGATGTACGGGACGGAGCACGACCTGCGCCGCTTCAGCCCCAACGCGGTGGCCGCGCTCAGGCCCGACACGCCCGTCAGGAACCTCTACCTGACAGGTGAGGGGGTGTCACCGTGTCCCGGTGTCCCCATGTCCCATTGTCCCCACGTCCCGCTGTCCCCATGTCTTATTGTCCTCACGTCCCTCTGTCTTCGTGTTTCGCTGTCCCCACATCCCTCTGTCTCCATGTCCCCTTGTCCCCATGTCCCTCTGTCCCTGCGGTGTCACCGGTGACATCCCCTCGGTGGTGGCTCTGTCCTGCTGTCCCCGGGGGTGACACGGTGGCTGTCCCCTGTCCCCAGGGCAGGACGCTGCTGTCCCCACGTCCCTCTGTCCCCGCGGTGTCCCCGCTGTCCCCGCTGGTGTCTCCGTGTCCGGCTCCGGGCTCTGGGCTCTGTCCCCGCGGTGTCCCCGGTGACATCCCCTGGGCGGTGGCTCTGTCCCGCTGTCCCCGGGGGTGACACGGTGGCGGTCCCCTGTCCCCTGTCCCCAGGGCAGGACGTGTTCTCGTGCGGGCTGGCCGGGGCGGTGCACGGGGCCCTGCTCTGCGCCTCGGCCGTGCTGGGCCGCCTGCTCTACCTGGACCTGCTGCTGCTCAAGAGGAGAATCAAACGGCGGCGGGGCCGGCACACGGCCTGAGGGGACACGGGGGACAGGACACCTGGCCTGGGGACACCTGGCCTTGGAGACACCTGGCCTTGGAGACACCTGGCCTTGGGGACACCCGGCCTTGGGTCACCTGGCCTTGGGGACACCTGGCCTTGGGTCACCTGGCCTTGGGGACACCTGTCCTGGGGGCACCTGGCCTTGGGGCACCTGTCCTTGGGGTCATTTGTCCTCAGGGTCACCTGTCCTCGGGGATGGCCCTGGCTCAATAAACCCCGATGTCCCACTGGCCTGTGCCTGTCTGTGGGGAGGGGATGGAGATGGAGGTGGGAGAGGGACGGGGACAGGGACTGTGACAGGGATGGGGACAGGGGTGGGGACAGGAATGAGGTGGGAATAGGGACAGGGAACAGAGGGTGGGTTGGGATGAGGATGGAGACTGGGATGGGGATGGGGACAGGGAGCACCCACAGCTGGGGGGGGGGGTGAATTTGGGGTACAGGACCCCCCTTAAACCTTCCCCCTTTGTCCCTCTGTACCCCTGAGCTTCCCCAGCCCTCCCCAAACCAGCAGAGCCCGGAATGCTTCACACTTTAAAATACAATAAATAGGGGGATTCTCAATGGGGTGCCTTGGGGGGGACAAAGGGGGGTTCTGAAGGGTCCGTGTCCCTCTGAGTGAAGGGCAGAGTTGTCACCAGCTGTCCCTGGAAGGGGGTCACCTCTCGGTCCGGCTGGTGAAGGGGGTTGTGGCGTTGTGGCCACACTCGGGGCACGGCCCCTGGGGCGGGGGGTACAGGAAGGGCTTCGCTGTCACCTGGGGGCAAGGAGGGGTCAGTGGGGGGACAGCGACACACTCGGGGGGTTCCCCAGCCAAGGAGGGGGTCCCCCTTTGTGGACAATGCCCCCCATCACCCCATAACCCATCACCCCATAACCCACCACCCCATAACCCACCACCCCAAAACCCACCACCCCATAACCCACCACCCCACAACCCATCACCCCATAACCCACCACCCCAAAACCCACCACCCCGCCCCATACCCCGCCCAGGCAGGACCCACCTCGCTGTAGGGCGGCGGCTCCAGCCCCACTGGGATGGCCCCACTGGGCAAACTGGGCAGTGCCGGCATCAGGGTCAGAGGGGGCGGTGCGGGGTCCTGGGGGTCTCTGTAGGGCGGGCCGGGCGTGGGGGGGGTCTGTGGGATCCTGTAGGCCGGGGGGGGCACCGGGTCCTGGCAGAGCTTGCGGAAAATGTGGAAGATGAGGAGGAGGACGGTGATGGCCACGAAGATGATGAAGATGAGGAAGATCATGGCTCTGGGGGACATCAAGAGGGGTGTGATGGAGGGGGGCTTGTCCCCACCCTCGGTGGCACCATGTGGTGTCTGTCACCGCTCCCAGTGCTGTCCCCACACCCGCAGGGCTCCCAGGGTGTCCCCATGTCACCCCTGTCCCCAGGGACCCCTCCTGGGCAGGACCCCTGGCAGTGACATGAGCCTGGTGTCCCCGGTGTCCCCCCCAGTGACACAAACCTGGTGTCCCCAGCAGTGACATGAGCCTGGTGTCCCCTGGCGTCACTCGGTGCCACCTCCGCCCTCTGCCCCGGGGACACCCCAGGCCCCACACCCGCCGCCCTTTGCCCCTTCCCTGCCCCACTGCGGACCTTGCCCGGGGTGGGGGGGCCTGGGGACACCCCGCCGTGGGTCAGTTTGGGGTGATTTGGGGTGATTTGGGCTGTTTTGGGGTGTTTTTTTCAAAGAATGGGACCATTCCGAGGGGCTGAGGGGGATTGTCCCCAAATTGGGGGGGGTCAGAGGGTGGCCTGGGTGGGGCAGGGTGTGCTCGGGGTGACACAGGGGACCCCCAGCCCTGCCGGGAGTGGCCCCCGGGCCGAGGGGAGGCCGAGGAGGCAGAGGTGAGGCCGGAGGAGCGGGATCCCCCCCAGGGTGTGAAGAGCCGCCGGCTCAGCGCCCTAAATCCCGAAATCCCATCAGAGCCCGTGCCGGGGTCAGCGAGGGGTCGGCGGGGAGTGAGCGGGGGGTGATCGGGGGTTGATCCGGGGGGTGAATTAGGGGGTGGTCCGGGGGGATCCAGGGGTGATGTGGGGGGGATCCAGGGAACGACCCGGGGATGATTCGGGGGGATCCCAGGAGTGAACCAGGGGGTGATCCCGGGGGGATCCGGGGATGGTCCGGGGGATGAACCAGGGGGTGACCCGGGGGTGATCGGGGGTGATCCGCGGGGATCCGCGGGGGGATCCTGAACACATCGGGGGGTGATCCAGGGGAGATCGGGGGGTGATCCAGGGGAGATCGGGGGTGGTCCGGGGGTGAACCAGGGGAGATCGGGGGTGAACCAGGGGAGATCGGGGGTGGTCCGGGGGTGATGGTGGATGTGACCCGGGGGCGATCCGGGGCTGCCCCACGCCACCCCCCGGCCCTGCAGCACCGGTGACAAACCAGGTGATTTGGCGGTGACAGAGGGGACAGGGCTGGTGGTGTGGGGACCATGGGGACACTTTGGGAGGGGGAACTGAAGCCCCTCCGGGCTCGGGGGGGCTCGGGCCGCGGGATGCCCTAAGCAGGATCATCCCATAAGGGGTTTAGGGCTGCCCGGGGCTCGGCCGGGCTGGGGCCGCTCCGGCCGCTTAATTGGCTCAGGGGCTTTAACAGGGGATTGGCCGCCGTGTGTCCTCCCGTGCCCCCCTGGGGACCCCCCAGTGTCCTCCCGTGCCCCCCAGTGCCCCCCACAGTGTCCTCCCGTGCCCCCCTGGGGAGCCCCGTGCCCCCCTGGGGACCCCAGTGTCCCCCAGTGTCCCCCAGTGTCCTCCTGTGACCCCCTGGGGAGCCCCCAAAATCGGCCTCACCACAGGGCAGAGCCCCCCATGGCCAGGGGAGCCCCCTTTGTCCTCACTGAACTGAGTTTGCCGGGCACGGGGCTCTGGGTGGGTGTCACCCGTGTCCCCCCGTGTCCCCCCAGTGTCCCCCCAGTGTCCCCAGTGTCCCCAATGTCCCCAGTCACAGCCCCCCAGTGTCCCCCCAGTGTCCCCAGCACGGCCACTCAGTGTCCCCAGTGTCCCCCCAGTGTCCCCCAGTGTCCTCAGTGTCCCCAGTGTTCCCCCAGTGTCTCCCAGTGTCCCCCCCAGTGTCCCCCCCACTGTCCCCAGTGTCCCCCCAGTGTCCCCCCCACTGTCCCCAGTGTCCCCCCAGTGTCCCCCCAGTGTCCCCAGTGTCCCCCCAGTATCCCCCCACTGTCCCCAGTGTCCCCCAGTGTCTCCCAGTGTCCCCTCAGTGTCCCCAGTGTCCCCTCAGTGTCCCCGGGCAGGCAGAGACAGGACAGGCGGTGGCTGCAGGGGGGTTTAGGGTTTATTCCCGGGGGTCTGTCCCGGCTCTGGGGGGGCCGGGGGTCTGCGGGGGGGGGGCGGGGGCGACACCTCCGGAGCTTCTTCACCCGCTGGGCCCCGGCGCCGGCCCTGAAACACAACGGGGGGTCACACAGGGTCCCCCAGGCCCGTGTCCCCTTCCCCAGAGACCCCCATGACCCCCAGTCCCCTGTCCCCCTCCCTGACACCCCCAGGTCCCTTGGGTCCCCTGTCCCCACTCTGACACCCCCAGAGCCCCCCGTGCCCCCCAGGACTGTCCCCATTGGGGACACCCAGGCCGGGGACACTCCTGGGGGGCTCCCACCTTCCCCCCCCCAGTCCCGTACCTGGGCTCAGCACCCCGGGGTGCCCAGGGGGTCCTCACCCAGAGCTCGGGCACCCGCCCGCTTCCCGTACCTGGAACAGGGACAGTTATGGGGACAGGGACAGGACAGGGGACAGGACAGGGACAGGGGACAGTTATGGGGACAGGGACAGGACAGGGGACAGGACAGGGACAGGGGACAGTTATGGGGACAGGGACAGTTATGGGGACAGGGACAGTTATGGGGATAGGGACAGGGGACAGGGGACAGGGACAGGGGGACAGGGGGACAGGGGACAGGACAGGGAGCGTGTCCCAACAGGGAGTATGACAGAGAGCATGTCGCGACAGGGAGAGCACCGTGACAGGGAGCATGTCGCGACAGGGAGCACATTGAGGTGGGGAGCATTGAGGTGTCACGAGGGGAAGCTCATCACGATAGGAGCACATCAGAAATGGGAGCACATCGCGATGGGCAGCGTGTCACGACAGGGAGGACAGGGAGAGCGTGGTGACAGGGAGCATATCGCGACAGGGGGCATGTCGCGACAGGGATCACGCCAGGACGGCCCCCCCGGGCCCTGCTCACCGCGGGCGGGTGACCACGTTCAGGTACTGCTGCAGGTCGTTGTAGAAGCGCAGCAGCTCCTCCACCGGCGCGTCGTCCCCGGGGTACTCGGGCTGGGCCGGGCCCGCGCGGGGCCGCAGCGGCAGCAGCGCCACCAGCGCGCAGGTGACCAACAGCAGCCGCGGGGACATCCTGGGGACGGGGGGGGACACGGGCACGGGGTGTACGGACACGCCTGGGCGCGCCTGGGCACCTGTGTATACCTGTGTGCACCTGGGCACACCTGGGCATACCTGGGCACGCCTGGGCACACCTGGGCACACCTGTACACACACCTGGACACACCTGGACACACCTGGGCATACCTGTACACACACCTGGACACACCTGGACACACCTGGGCATACCTGGGCACGACTGGGCACACCTGTACACACACCTGGACACACCTGGACACACCTGGGCATACCTGGGCACGACTGGGCACACCTGTACACACACCTGGGCACACCTGGGCACACCTGGGCATACCTGGGCACGCCTGGGCACATCTGTACACACCTAGGCACACCTGTACACACACCTGGACACACCTGGACACACCTGTACACACACCTGGGCACACCTGCACACACACACCTGTTTGTCACACACCTGTACACACACCTGTACACACCTGCACACACACCTGTCTGTCATACACCTGTGTCACACACCTGTCACACTCCCTCTCTCTGCTCACCCCCCCCTCAGCCCCCCGTCCCCTCTCACCTTCCTCGGGCAGGTACGAGGGGTCTCTGCGGGACGAGGGGTCTCTGCGGGACGAGGGGACTCTGGGACACGCCGGGTCCTGGTGGCACCTCTGTCCCCTCCCTGCCGGCCCTTTTATCCCCCTGTCCCCGCTGATGTCACCGGGCCACGCTGCACCTGGGCCAGGTGCCCACTCTGGGGGGGCGGGGGGGGGGACAGGGGCCACCCTGGGGGGGGACAGGGACAGCTGGACCCGGTTAATGTTTGACCTCGAGCTGGGGGGTCCGGGAGGGGACAGGACACGGACACGGGTGTCCGGCCCCACAGGGGGACAGAGGGACAATGTGGGGACAGAGGGACAGGTGGGGACAGAGGGACAATGTGGGGACAGAGGGACAATTTGGGGACAGAGGGACAGGGGTGGGGACAGAGGGACAATGTGGGGACAGACAGACAGCTGTGGGGACAGACGGACACAGGCTCCCAGCCCTGGCTCGGCCCCAGGGGCCCCAGTCCCCACACGGGGGTCCCGATGGTGTCAGGACCCCCTGGCAGTGCCCCCCCAGCCAGGACAGGGCACCCCCCTGACACCCCCCGGGGTGTCCGAGCCCTGTGGTCACCACAGCCCCCCCCCCCCAGCCCCCCAATATTCACCACTGGGGGACCTCCACACCCAGCGCCCCCCAGTGTGCTCCAGCCCCCCACTCACCCCACTGCCACCCCCCCCCAGGCGCCCCCTCCTCCAAAATTCCCACCCCTGACCCCTCCTGTCCCCTCCACCCTGATACCCCCCGATATCTCCCCGACACCCCCCGACATTCCCCGATATCCCCCCGACATCCCCTCAATATCCCCCCGACACCCCCCGACACCCCCCCAACATCCCCCCGATATCCCCCCAATATCTCCCGACATCCTTTTATTGTCGCTCTTTTATTGTCGCCTTGGGGCCGTGCAGGGACCACCCGGGACCCCCCGACAGCGGGACCCCCCCCCCGTGGTGGGTTTTGGGGGGTCTCTGGGGGTCCCGCGCTGGTCCTGAGTCCCCTGGGGGGACCTGGGGAGGATTTGGGGGGACACGGGGGGCGAGGAGGGGCTGGGTCACCACGAGGAGTCGTCGTCGTACCTGAGGGGAGAGTTGGTGGGAGAAAAGGGGGAATGAGACCCCCAGAACCCCCCAAAAACAGCCCTGGGACCCCCAAAAACAGCCCCAGGACCCCCAAACAGCCCCGGGACCCCCCAAAACCAGCCCTGGGACCCCCAAAGAGTTCTGAGACCCCCAAAAACAGCCCCGGGACCCCCAAACAGCCCCGGGACCCCCAAACAGCCCCGGGACCCCCCAAACATCCCCAGGACCCCCCAAAACCCCCTGGACCCCCAGCCCTGGGTGCGGGGACAGTCCAGCCCCTGTCCCTGCCCCGGGGGGCGATGGGGACAGGGAGAGGTGACAGTGACAGCGACACTCACCGTGCCCTGTCCCCGGCGGGCCCCAGGAGGAGCAGCTCGGGGAGCGCGGCCCCGGGGCTGGAGCGTTTCCCGTACCTGCGGGACACGGGCACGCGCCTCAGCCGCGGGGGCGCGCACGGAGGGGGCGCGGGGAACAAGGGACGGGCACAGGGGACAAGGGACGGGCACAGGTGACAAGGGACAGGCACAGGGGACAAGGGACAGGCACAGGTGACAAAGGGATGGGCACAGGGGACAAGGGACGGGCACAGGGGACAAGAGACGGGCACAGGTGACAAAGGGGACCCGTGCCCCGCCAGGCGCGCTCACCTCTGCCGGGTGACCAGGTTGATGTAGTGGCGCAGGGCGGAGAAGTACCGCGCCATCTCCTCGGGGGACGCGTCGTCGCCGGGGCTCTCGGGTTTGGGGGGGTACGCGGCCCCCAGGGCCAGCAGGACACACAGGGACACGGCCACCAGCGGGGACGGCGCTGTCACCATCTGGAGGGTCGGGGGGGTCAGGGGAAGGGGGTGAGGGGCGCCCCAAGAGCCCCTCGGTGTTCTCAGAACTCTCGGGACCCCCAGCTCAGCTCAACCCCCCACCAAAATCCCCAAAATCCCCAAAATCCCGTGGGAATGTCACAGCCCAGCCCCCCCAGGTTTTATCCCCCACCCGGGACCCCCAGCCCCACTCGAGGGGCACCTTCACCCCCCAGGACCCCCCCCCCCCCCCCCCCACGGGGACATCTCTGTCCCACAGACCCCCCCCAGTGTCCCCAAGGGAGGTGTCCCATTGTCCCACCCCAAACACCCCCCAGACCCACCCAAAGGGACACTCCCCCCTCTCCAGGGACCCCACAGGTCCCCACGGTGATTGTCCCTTCCTGGGGTCCCTCCCTGCCCTCGGGGACCCCCGGACCCCCCGCCCGGTCCCCACACTCACCATGGAGGTGGCAGCGGTGACAGGCGGGGCCCGGGCGGGGTGACAGTGCCGGGGACACGGCGGCTCCTGCGGCCACCCCGGGGTTTTATAGCCCCAAAGGGGGACAGTGGCTCCTCCCGCACGCGTGACAAACCCACGGGCACGTGGGGACACGGGGGACACGTGCCAGACCCTGTCACTGTCCCCCCAGCCTGGGGAATGGAGGGGAGGGGGAGGGCAGAGAGTGGGGACAAGGGGGGGACACGGACACGGACACGGGTGGGACACACGGACACGGGTAGGACACGCGGACACGGCAGATGGGGACAGGACGTGGGCACAGAGGTGACAGGTCACCGTGGCGCACAGAGAGGTGACAGGTGAGACAGGACACAGAAATGGCACGTGGCAGGTGGGACAGGGAGCCACGGGACAGGGACAGGGATGGGACACACATGAAGGCACAGATGTCACACACACGGAGACACAGGACATGGATGTCACACACACAAGGACATGAACACAGATGTCACACACAGCCATGGCACAAGGACTTGGACATGGACAGGGATGTCACACACAAGGACAGGGCCACAGGTGTCACACACACGGAGACACAGGACACGGATGTCACACACACAAGGACAGGGAATGGACAGGGATGTCACACACATGAGGACACAGGGACACAGATGTCACACTCAGCCATGACACACAACCCTGCCCTGACACCTCGGGGTGTGACAGTGGGACCCGGGGACATCAACCCCAGCCGGGGACACAAACACGGCCCAGGGGACAAACCCCACGGCCCTGGGGACAAACCCCACGAGCCACCCGCGGGGGACATTGGAGGGGACGGACACCCCCACAGCCAGAGCTGCCTCAGTTTCCCCAGGCGGGGCACGGAGCCGCCGCCACGTCCCTGTCCCCTCATCCCCGCCAGCGCCATCGAGCGCTGTCACCTCCCCCAGGACGGATGAGGTGGCCTTTGCAGGGACATCAATCCCGGGTGGATTAATTAAGGAACAATCACCGGCTCGGGCGGGGGGAAACTGAGGCACGGGGGCGGGGGACACCAAAGGCACCAAAGTGGGGACAAGGGGCAGAAAGGGGGTCCCAAAAAACCCTGGGATGGTCCCACCCAAATACAGCCGCTTCTCCGGCCAGGGAGGGGACACTGGGGGATGTCACCAGCCTGGCCAGGGGGACACGGGGGGGACACTGGGGGATGTCACCGGCCTGGCCAGAGGGGACACGGGGGGGACACTGGGGGATGTCACCGGCCTGGCCAGGGGGACACGGGGGGGACACGCTCCCCACTCCCTGCCCCGCTTGTCACCCCGGTTGTCGCTCTGTTTGTCACCCCGTTGTCACCGCGGCTGGTGGCGGTGCCAGGGACTGTCCCCCGTGGCGTGGCCGCGCTGTGACACCGCCCGGCCCGAGGGGACACGGGCGGGGGGTCCCGGCAGCTCCAGGAGGGGGGAGAGACCCCCGCAGGGCCCCCCCTTCCCCCCCCCGGGCCAGGACCTGGGACCCAGCACGGCCACAATGTCACCGCGGTGTCACAAATGTCCCCAAGGCGAGGCCGGGGGGGGTCGGGGCGGCCCCCAGCCCCCCGGGCAGGGGGAGGCGGCTCTTTCTGCCCCATTTATCCCGCTGACGGCAAACAGAGATTTTCCAAAGGTCACAGGATGGCTCTGCCGGAGCGGGGGGGGGGCGGCACCCCCGGGGACAGGACAGGGCAGGGGAGGGGTCCCCCCTGAGCGCCCCCAACTCTCTAAAGGCGGTGAGGAGGAAAAGGAGGGTCTGGGGGGGATTGAGGGGTTGGAGCCCCCCGGGGGGTCCTGGGGAGGGGGTGGGGGGGGATGAGGAGCCGCGGCCCCCCCGAGCAAACAGGGCTCTGCCGCCTGCGCGGGTTTTATGGCCCCGGTTCCGCCGGAGGCGCATTAGGGCCCCCCGGAGGAAGCCCCTTATCGGAAACCCCTTATCGGAAACCCCTTATCAGCCCCTGTTTGCTTTTCCGGACAGGGCGGGGGGGACAGGGACAGGGACCGGGGGGGACAGGGACACACAGAGCCCGGGGGGGGGACAGGGACACACAGAACCCAGGGAGGGGACAGGGACACACAGAGCCCGGCCCGGGGGGGACACACAGCTCGAGGGGGGACCCTGGGGGTCCCCAGCCCCTCCCTGTGTCCCTCAGGACCCCCAGAAGTGCCACAACACCCCCAGCCCCTCCAGCAGGTCCCCAAAGTGCCCCCCCTGAGCCCCCCAAACTCACATCCCTCCCCAGAGCTGCTCCCCACGAGGGTCCCCCAAAACAGCCCCTCCACCCCAAACTCTGCCCTCCAACCCCCCAAAAATCACCCCCCCCGAATAAATCCCTCCCTCAGACTCCTCTGAAGGAGTTTCCCCCCAAAGCAGCTCTTCCCCCAAACCCAAAACTCCCCAAAAACCTCCTGCACTGCAGCTCCAGGACCCCAAAATCAGGTTTTACCCCCAAAAGCTGCAGCCCCTCACCCCGACCCCCCAAACCCGAGACATTAAACATTTCTCAGCGCATCAGTAAAAATACATTTTTATTTTGAGGGGTGGGCAGAGCAGTGACCCCCCTCAGCGGGGGGACGGAGGAGCCTTGACCACACAGTGGCCACCACCCCCCAGGCCCGAAATTACCAAATATTTACAAACAACACAAAAAAAAAAAAAAAAAAAAAATCTCCCCCAAGGAATAAATAACAGCGCTCCTTACAAAACCCCATCCCACCCTTTTTTAACCCTTTATTGCCCCCATTCATCCCACACTTTCCCCCCTTTTTCATCCATCCGTGGCCAGGATCACCACGGCGCCGAAAATCCCCACGTTTTGCCCGATGAGCTTCATCTGGTTCCAGAACTCGACCCGGCGCAGGGCGTGCCAGTAGCCCAGGTTGCCGTCGATGAGGAGGATGGCCAGGGGCAGCAGCACGGCCAGGACCTGCGCCGCCGCCCGCACGTAATAACCCGAGAGGAAGGCCAGGGCCAGCAGCCCGTAGAGCAGGAACAGCAGCTGCAGGGCCACCTCGCCCCCCAGGAGGTGGTCCAGGTAAGCCAGGCGGTCCTCGGTGCTGTGCTGGAGGGAGTAGGCCTGTGGGGACAGCGCGGGGACAGTGAGGGGACAGTGGGGGTGTGGGGGGGATTGGGGGGAATGGCAGCGGTTGGTGAGGTTTGTCCCCCAGGGACAGGGGGGACGTGAGGTGTGGTGGCAGTGGGAGCACCCAGAGAGGAGTTCTAGACCAGGGGGATTGGGGGATGAGTGTGGTGACACTGATGACACTGGAAACCATCACCTAAAGCTTCTCCCCCAAGGACAACTGCTGCCCTGGGGACAGCGTGGTGACACTGATAGAAACAATCACCCAAGGCTTCTCCCCTGGGGACAGTGTGGGGTTGGTGTGTGGTGACACTGGTGACATCGATGGAAACATTCACCCAAGGCTTCTCCCCTGGGGACAGTGGGGACCTGCAGTGTGGTGGCACTGGGAACACCCACACAGGAGTTCTAACCCAGGAGGACTGGGGACGAGTGTGGTGACACTGATAGAAACCATCACCCAAGGCTTCTCCCCTGGGGACAGTGTGGGGTTGGTGTGTGGTGACACTGGTGACACTGGAAACCATCACCCAAGGTTTCTCCCCCAAGGACAACTGCTGCCCTGGGGACAGCGTGGGCTCAGAGTGTGGTGACACTGAGGGGACACAGCCCTGTCCCCCCAGGCTCCTGTGCCACCCTGAGGCTCCTTCCAGGGACAATTTGGGGCACTGCCAGCACTGCCCCCAGGGGAACCGTGTCCCCATCCTGTGTCCCCATCCCACAGTGCAGCAGCACAGAGTTGTCCCTACTGTCCCCTGGCCAGCTCCAGCTGTCCCCCACTGTCCTGGCTGTCCCCTGCTGTCCCCAGCTGTCTTGGCTGTCCCCTGGCTGTCCCAAGTGTCCCTCACTGTCCCCAGCTGTCCCCTGGCCATCTCCAACTCTCCCCTGGCCATCCCCAGCCATCCCCAGCTGTCCCCTGGCTGTCCTCTGGCTGTCTCAAGTGTCCCCCACTGTCCCCAGCTGTCCTCTGGCCATCCCCAGCTCTCCCCAGGCTGTCCCCAGCCATCCCCAGCTGTCCTCGACTGTCCCCTGGCTGTCCCCAGCCCTCCCGGACCTGGCAGATGAGGTAGATGCCCAGGAACACCTGTCCCGTGGACTGCAGGGAGCGGCTGCGGGGTTTTTGCCGGTAGAGCTCCCCGGCGCCGCTGGCCAGGATCAGGAAGCCGCCGATGATGGCGATGGTCCTCGAGTACATCCGCACCTGCAGGGGAGGGGACAGGGTCCCTCAGCCACGCCCCTCGGGGGGCGGGCCTTGGGGAGGTGATCAGGGAAAACCTGATTATCAATAGGATTGCTGAGCAAAAGGGTCTGAGAATGTGAAACCTGTGATCGGAATGTGTTGGAGTCCAGGGCATCCCTCTGGGCGCCCTGGAGGGTCACAGAGCTCGGTAGAGAGGCCTGGGACCCCAAAAAGAGGGCCTGGGGTCTGTGCAGGGGGGTCTGGGGTCTGTCCAGGAGGGTCTGGGGTCTGTGCAGGGGGGTCTGAGGTCTGCCCAGGGGGGTCTGGGGGCGGTCCAGGAGGGTCTGGGGTCTGCCCATCAATCTCAGGGGAAACCATTGATCCCGGAGAGGGGGCCGGGGGGATCCACCGATCCTGGGGGGGTGGAGGGTGGGGGGATCCATTGATCCTGGGGGGATCCATCAATCCCGGGGAGGGGCCCGGAGAGGATCCATCAATCCATCCTGGGGGGGATCCACTGATCCATCCTGGGGGAAACCATCGATCCCAGGGAAGGGCCCAGGGGGGATCCACTGATCCATCCCGGGGGGATCCATCAATCCCGGGGAGGGGCCTGGGGGGGATCCATTGATCCCAGGGAAACCATCGATCCATCCCAGGGGGATCTATCCAGGGGGGATCCATTGATCGATCCTGGGGGAAACCATCGATCCCGGGGGGTTCCATCGATCCATCCCAGGGGTCTCCACCGATCCACCCCGGGGGTCTCACCTTGAGCCAGTCCCCGTAGTGGACGTGGCCGCCCACGTGGGCAGCGTAGGTGGCCACGGCGAGCTGCAGGGCGGCCCCCAGGGCGAACCAGCGCCGCTTCACCCCGAACGACATGAAACTGGCACAGAGCACGGCCACGCCCATGTCCACGTACAGGTACGGCACGGGGATGTCGGGTTTGCTGTGGGGCAGGGGGGACAGGGGTCAGTGTGGGGTTAGCGAGGGGTGTGGGGCAGAGACAGGGCTGTTCCTGCCCCATGGAGCCCCTCATTGCTGCTCTGGCCCCTTCCCCAGACCCCAAACCCCCCTCCAGCCCCCAGCACTGCCCGTGTCCCCCCTCAGCCCCGTCAGCAGCTCCCTGACCCCAAACTCCACCTGTCCCAGCCCCACTGAGGCTCACCTGTCCCAGCCCCACACGAATCTAGGGGACCCCACAGCTGCCCCACACTTCAGCAGCCTCACAGACACCTCTGGGTTCTTCCAGCTGCCCATAACCACCCCCAGCCCCTTCCAGTCCCCAAAACCAGCCCGAGCCTTTCACAGCCCCCCATAACCACCCTGGGCTCCCCCAGCCCCACAGAGCCCCACAGCCCCCCATAACCAGCCCCAGCCCCACAGCACCCCGGGCTCCCCCAGCCCCGCAGCTCCCCATAACCACTCTGGGCTCCCCCCGCCCCTCATGGCCCTACAGCCCCCCATAACCCCCGCAGCCCCTCACGGCCCCACATCACCCCATAACCAGCCCCTTCCAGTCCCCCATAACCCCCCCCAGCCTCTCACAGCCCCACACAGCCCCCTATAACCCCCCCAGCCCCTCTCGGCCCCACAGGCACCTCTGACCTCCCCGCTCCCGGCCCCACAAACCCTCCCAGGCCCGTCCCAGGCCCGGGCTCCCCACATCACTCCCTGTCCCGCCCCTCCCCGGGCGCGCACCGGCGCAGGTCGGCGCGCTCGGCGCAGAGCAGGAGGCCGCTGAAGCAGTGCCAGAAGGGGAAGCGGGTGAGCAGGACGCCGCCGCCCGCCGTGAGCAGCCGCAGCGCCCGCCGCCTCCACCCGCGGCCCGCCGCCATCACCGGGCCGTCCCGCCGGAAGTGCCGCGCCGGAAGTGCCGCCTTGCCGACCAATCAGCGCCTCCCGGTAAAAAGCCACGCCCCCTAGAGCAAACCACGCCCTTTTAATGGCGCTCCCTCATCCCCGCTGTTGAAACGGCGCTCGGTGACCCAAAGCCGCGTCCCGGATCCGGATCCGCCGCTCCTACCGAGCCTTAATCCCGCTCCAGGCCGCGCCCGCTCCCTCAGACCGCGGCTCTGCCAGCGAAACCCCTCCCTTTCCCTAAACGGCGCCAATCAATCAAACCAACCAATCGGAATGGCCCTACCAAGCCCCGCCCCCAGTAAAGCCACGCCCCATCGGGGTGTATAGTAATCACGCCCTTAGGCCACGCCCACTCCTTAGGCCACGCCCCTCATTGATTACAACTATCAGTCCTTAAGCCACGCCCGCTCCCTTAGGCCACGCCCCTGGCCACGCCCCCATTGAGCCCCCACAGACTCCGGTGATGGTTAAAAAAATTTCGGGTTTTTATTGTTTTTTTTGCTAAACAAGACTAAAAAATTTTCCTTTTTTTTTTTTCTTTTTTTTTAAATTTTTTTTTTAACTTTAACTTTTCCTAAAGGCAGGGCTTGAATTGTTTTGAGTTTGATCTGCTTTATTTTTTTCTTTAATAATTAAAAGAAAACAAAATAACAAAAAAAAAAAAAAAAAGGAAATAAAACGGGGAGGGGGAGGATCGTGGCAAAAAAAAAAATTAAAATTAAGAAAAAAATTTAAAAATTAAATGAAAAAGGGAAAAAAAAATTTAAAAGCATAAAAGAAATGGGGGGTAAAAACCCCAAATCCAGGTTCTGGCTGCTCCCAGGGGGGTGTTAAAGGGATTTTTTGCCACGACCCTGCTAAAAGCAGACAAATATTTAAAGAACATTTTAATATATATTCATATATATATTTAAAGATAAGAAAAATAAGACTAATTCAAGCCTTGCCCTGTGCAAACAAAATTAAAACGAGACCACGTTGGTCACAAAGGTCCCAGCTTGGCCACCACAGTCAGCTCGTTACCTTTATTTTCTGGGGGGTTTTTTTGGGGGGGAAGAGGGAGGCAGGAATTGGGAGGAAAAAGAGGAAAAAAAAAAGCCCAAAAAATAAAATTAACAGAGTCTGACCGGCTGGAGGGAGAAAACCATGGCAGGAAAAAAAAAATAAAACCAAAACTCTGTTAGTCAAGTAATGAGTGAGGAGCTTTAAATTATTCTCTTGTTGTTGTTTTTTTTTCTTCTCTCGTTCGTTTTTAAAGTTCTAAAGTTTGGAATTGGTTGAGATTTCCCCAAAAAAAACCAAAACAAAATAACCAAAAAAAAAAAAAAAAAAAAAAAAAAAAAAAAAAGGAAATAAAAGTTTGATGGTGCCACCTCTGGGGAGGGGACACAAAGGGGACAAGGTGAGTGAGCCCGGGGGTGGCCTCAGGATGACAGGGACGTGTCCTTCTGTGTCTGCTGTGCTTGTGAACGCTGCAGGACCTTCTGGCTTTCCACGTCCCGGAAGTGTTTCTCCACCTGGAGGGGAAAAGAGGGGGAAAAGAGGAGTTTGGGGAGGGAATGGTGGCCCAGAGGGGCTGGGGAACACCAGGACGGGGCTGGGGAAGACCCAGGAGGGGCTCAAGAACCTCAAGACAGGGTGGAAGAACCTCAGGAGGGGATGGGGAAGCCCAGGATGGGCTGGGGAATCTCAGGATGGGCTGGGAGAACCTCAGGAGGGGCTGGGGAAACCTCAGGAGGGGCTGGGGGAGCCCCAGGATGGAATGAGGAACATCAGGATGGGCTGAAAGAACCTCAGGATGGGATGGGGAACATCAGGGTGGGATGGGGGAGCCTCAGGAGGGGCTGGAGAACCTCAAGACAGGGTGGAAGAACCTCAGGATGGGATGGGGAACATCAGGAGGGGCTGGGGAAACCCCAGGATGGGCTGGAATAACCTCAGGAGGGGCTGGGGAAAACCCAGGAGGGGCTGGGGGAGCCCCAGGATGGACTGGAGAACCTCAGGATGGACTGGAGAAGCCCCAGGACGGGTCCCAGGTGTCCCCAGGGAGGTGACACCCACCAGGTCTTTGCAGTGTCCCCATCCCCTGCTCAGCATTTTGAACAAACAACCCAAGAAAAGGTGGGAGGGGGATCTGGAGAGGGGAGGGGACACCCAGGACAGCCAGAAGCCCACCCCAGGAATGTCCCCAGGGCAGTGTCTGTCCCCAGCAGTGTCCCCAGGGCAATGTCCCCTGGGCAGTGTCTGTCCCCAGGGCAGTGTGTGTCCCCAGGAATGTCCCCAGGGCAGTGTCCCCCCTCAGGAATGTCCCCAGCAGTGTCTCCAGGGCAGTGTCCCCCCCAGCCCTCACTCACTATTTTGCGTACGTGGCTCAGGGCGCTCCCCTCTTTGCCTTTGCAGTTTTCCACCTGGTATGGAGGGGCAATGACAACTTCTTCCATCACAACTATGTTCTTCTCCTGCCATTTACAGTCTTTAATGCTGAGGAGAGGGATAAAAACGTCAGGGGAATGGCTCCTGGCCTGGGAAAGGCACCAAAATGTCCCCCAGGGTGGGGCTGTGTCACACTGAGGGGGCAAAGGGTCACTCTGGTCACTCCAGTGTCCAGTTGGAGAGGGGGGGGATGTGCTAGAGAGGGTGGGGGGCAGGCAGGGGGCTCATCCTGCACAGCCCAGGACAGCCCAGGGCAGCTCAGGACACAGCAGAGCCTCCCACAGCAAACCTGAGGGACTCAGGAATGGAAATCCCCAAAAAAAGGGGTGTGGGGACCCCCCAGGTGGGGAATGGGGATCTCCAGGTGGGAGGGACTGGGGACCCCCCAGGTGGGAGGGACTGGGGACACTGGGGAGCCCCAAGGGAGGACTGGGGACCCCCCAGGTGAGGACTGGAGACTCTCAGTGGGCACTGGGGACCCCCAGGTGGGCACTCACGTCTTATGGATAGTCTGGAAGAGCTGCTGCCCCTCCAGGGAGACACCAGCACTAATTGCATACGCCTGGCTCATCTTCTCCTCCTTCTCCGTCCGCGCTTTGTTGGCGAGCTGGGGACACACAGGGGACAGGGGGCTGTGAGGGGGCTCTGGGGACATTCAGGGACACACAGGGGACAGGGGGCTGTGAGGGGGCTCTGGGGACATTCAGGGACACACAGGGGACAGGGGGCTGTGAGGGGGCTCTGGGGACATTCAGGGACACACAGGGGACAGGGGGCTGGGCTGGGGGCACTGGGGACATTCAGGGACACACAGGGGACAGGGGGCTGGGCTGGGGGCTCTGGGGGGCTCTGTCCTCCTCAGCCCACCCTCAATTCCTGTTCTCAGACACCCTCACCACTCCGAGAGATTTGGGGGTGGTGGTGACAAGGGGCTCCAGAGGAGAAATGGATCAGCTGGGCAGCTCCAGGCCCTGGATTTGAGAATTCCAAAGAGTTCCAGGGGAAAAATGGATCAGCCCCTGGATGTGAACATTCCAAGGAATTCCAGAGGAAATGGATCATCCCTGCAGCTCCAGCCCCTGGATGTGAATATTCCAAGGAGCTCCAGGGGAAAAATGGATCAGCCCTGAAGCTCCAACCCCTGGATTTGAGCACCCCAAGGAATTCCAGCCGCCTGGATTTGAGCACCCCAAGGAGCTCCAGGGCTGCCCTGCACACTCCTCATGAATGGATGAGTCACTCCCCTGCTCCCTCAGGGTTCAGTGATGGAACTGGCAGCGCCAGGAGAGGAGGAGGGACAGTGAGGGCACCAAGGGCTGTGCCAGGGCCACCAAGGGCCACCAAGGGCCAGGCCAAGGCCACCAAGGGCTGTGCCAGGGTCACCACGGGCTGTGCCAGGGCCACCAAGGGCCAGGCCAAGGCCACCAAGGGCTGTGCCAGGGTCACCACGGGCTGTGCCAGGGCCACCAAGGGCCAGGCCAAGGCCACCAAGGGCTGTGCCAGGGCCACCAAGGGCTGTGCCAGGCCCCCCTCAGGTCCAGGGTGGCCCCTTTATCCCATTTGGGTGCCACAAGGCTGGAGGGGATCAAGAGAATCCCTCCAAAATATGCCTGGAGTGGGACTGCAGGGCTGTGCCCGGGTCCTTTGGGGAGTGTCACCCCTCTGGGTGTCCCTAAAGTCCCCAAATTTGGTCACCTTCTCTTTCCTTCACACCGCTAGGAGTGGGCAGGGATGTCATTCCCAGGAGGGATGAAAAGGAATTCCTCGGAATTCCACATCTTTACCACTCCTGTCCACCCCAAAATGCCAAAATCTAGACCCCAAAACAGCATCATCCAGACCCCAGATGCCACCAGTTAGAGCCAAACTAAAAAAAGTCAGGCTCAAAATCCAGGCTCCAAAACAAGATCCTCTTAGACCCCGAAAATAACAAAAATTCAGGTCCCCAAATGCCCAAAATCTAAACAGAAAATCCTGGCCCCAAAACCCAGGCCCTAAACACCAAAACTCCAGACCTTAAACCCAAGAAAATCCTGGCCCCAAACCCACCCAAAACCCAGGCCCTAAATGCCAACAACCCAGACCTTAAACCCAACAAAATCCTGGCCCCAAACTGATAAATCCAGACCCAAACTGCCAAACCCCAGAGCCAGGATGGAGCTCCAGGTCCCCAAATGCCCAAAATCTAAATGTAAAATCCTGGCCCCAAACCCACCCAAAAATCCTGAGCCCAAAATCCTGGCCCCAAAACCACCCAAAATCCAGGCCCTAAACACCAAAACTCCAGACTTTAAACCCAACAAAATCCAAGCCCCAAACTGATAAACCCAGCCCCAAATTACCAAACCCCAGAGCCAGGCTGTGACTCTGCCGATCCCACTGGCTCCCTGTGGATCCCTGCAGGATTCCTGTGGCTCCCTGTGGATCCCTGTGGCTCCCTGCAGGACCCCCATGGGAAAAGGGGCTCTCTCACCTTGCTGACGTTGAGGGAGGCTAAAGGGGGAGGCGTTTCCGTGCGGTCGTTGATTATTTCCACCTCTGACACGTACTGTAGGTTGACGAGCAGGATGTCTGCGTGGTTGGGCTTCCCACTGGAAGAGGGGCATTCTGGAGGGGAAGGGGTTAAGGGAAATAAAGCCACAGAGAGGTTTTTTAAAGTCCAGGGGATGGTTGGGGTTTGTGGGAAGTTCCTCTGTTTCCTTTGGTGATGTTTGGGGTAATTGGGGATCACAATGGGGGGATCTTGTGGGGCTGAGACTGGTCTGGCTCCAAATCCAGATTGAGTTTTCTGTGCTGGTCACAAAAGCACCCAAAATCCTGGCCCCAAATCACCCAAAATCCAGGCCCCAAATCACCCAAAATCCTGGCCCCAAATCACCCAAAATCCAGGCCCCAAAAGCACCCAAAATCCAGGCCCTAAATACCAAAAATCCAGACCCAAACCCATCCAAAATCCTGGCTCTAAATGCCACAAGTCCAGACCCTAAACCCAACAAAATTCAAGCCCCAAAAGCCAAATTCCAGACCTTAAACCCACCCAAAATTCAAGCCCCAAACTGATTAATCCAGAGCCCAAACTGCCAAAATCCCAGAGCCCAAATCACCAAACCCCAAAGCCAGGATGGAACTCCAGGTCCCCAAATGCCCAAAATCTAAATATAAAATCCTGGCCCCAAAATCCAGGCCTCAAACAAAATTCAAGCCCCAAACCCACCCAAAATCCAGGCCCCAAATGCCAAAAATCCAGACCCAAAACCACCCAAAATCTGGGCTCTGGATTTCCCCCTGGCCTGAAGAAGCACCACCAAATTTATGGTTTTTTTCCCCACCAAAACTCTTTCCTTTTGCCTCCCCTGGGAGCAATTCCCTGCTCTGGAGGGAATTCCCAGGACAAGGGACACACAGAGTCTGTTATTGGTATTTCTGTTGTGAATGAGAACAGCAACTCCCTCAAAAAAAATAAAAAAAAAAGAAACAAAAAACACTCAACCCTTTCCAGAGGCGACAGAAATTCCTGCACAATTCCTGTGCTCCCTTTCCTCAGAATTCCACGATTTTTAGGTCTGAGGATGGATGGAAAAGCTGGATTTTTGGGAAGAGCCAGAAAGGGCTCAGCCCTCTGTGGGGCACAGAGAGACCTGTTGGATCCTGTGGGATTTTCCTGCTGCCCCTAAAGGGATCTGGGAGTTCCCAACATTTCCTGTTGCACTTCCCACAGTCCCAAAATCCTCTCCCAGCTCCTCATTCCCTGCAGAATCCACCCCTGGAACCCCAAAAACTTTCTCTCTGCTGCTTTTCCAACAGCTTTTGGCTTTTTCCAGTCCCTGAAAATTCCAAATAAACCCATATTTGTGTGTGTTTATAGTGGGGAGGGCAGGGAACACCCCACTGGCCCCAGAATTCCCCAATCCCCCTCTGTAGGATCACTCACCCCATTGCAGGGGTCCTCAATCCCCCCCAAAAAATCTCCAGGATGTCACAGTCACCCCAATTCACCCCAAAAATGGGGGTTCTCTGTCCTCCCCAAAAAAACCTTCCAGGATGTCACAGTTCCCCCTCAATTCACCCCAAAAATGGGGGTTCTATCTCCCCCCCATTTCTCCCCCAAAAAATAACTCCAGGATACCACAGACACCCCTATTCTCCCCAAAAATGGGGGTTCTCTGTCTCCCCATTCAGCCCAGTACAGGGGTCCCCAATCCCTCCAAAAAACCTCTTTATAACACAGGGTCCCTCAGTCCCTCCATTCACCTCATACAGGCTCCCCAAACCCCCCAATCCCCCCAACACAACCCTCCTCATTTTCCCCAAAAAAACTCCCTATAGGACACCCCAAATCACAGGACAGGGCTCCTTACTGCCCCCTCAAAAAAAACTACAGGAAACCACAGTCTCCGCCAATTCTCCCCAAAAAATGGGGGTTCTCTGTCCCCCCATTCAGCCCAGTACAGGATCCCCAATCCCCCCAACACAACCCTCCTCATTCTCCCAAAAAACCCCTACAGGACCCCCCAAATCCCACTCCAGGCCTCCTCGATTCCCCCCAAAAGTTCTTTATAACACAGGGTCCCTCAGTCCCCCCATTCACCTCATACAGGCTCCCAAATTCCCCCAATTCCCCCCAAAACAACGCTCCTCATTCTCCCCAAAAACCTCCCTATAGAACTCCCCAAATCCCACTCCAGACCCCTCAACCCCCGATCCCCCCGCGCCCCCCAATCCCCCCCCACAAAACTCTCTCTCCAATCCCCCCCCCTAAACCCTCCCCACTCCTCTCTACCCTCAGAGGGTCTCCCCAAACCCCCCCAAACCCCCTCAGACCCCTCCCCATCACCGCCCACCCTGATCCCCTCACACTCCCCTCCCCATCGGGCGGGCCGCAGAGGCCCGAACGGGCCTCAACCGTGGCCGGCACCGGCTCGGCGATGCTCGGGGCGGGTGGATACTGAGCGCCAGCATCTTGCTGGGGTAGTCGAAGGCGACGACCTCGCCCTGGAGGCGCTGCTCCTGGCAGGTGCGGCAGGACACCTGGCTGCCCACGCTGAAGTACTCGCCCGGCGCCGCCATCTTGTCCGCCCGCAGCGCCCGCGGCTCCGCTCAGCCTCGGCCAGGCGCGGCGGAGGGGGCGGGGCTTAGCAGCCAGCGAGGGCGGGGATTGGCGCTCCGCCCCGCCGATCCGCTCCGCCCCGCTGTTTGATTGGGCGGAGGGGAGGTGAGGGCGCGCGGTTTGGCCCCGCCGAGCCGCCGTAGCGCGCGGTGAGCGATGGGAAGTGTAGGCGGAAGAGGGAGCTGAGAGCGGCGGGCGGGAGGTTTTTGGGGGGTCCCCGGGATGGAGCCCCCCCCTCAGGTACCTCCCGCCGGTACCGGGGGGGTTCGGGGGGTCAGGGGGGCTCTGAGGAGGGTCAGGGGGTTCAATGGGAACAGGGAGGCCGCGGGGGGGAGGTGGGGACAGCCCAGGGAGGCCTCGGGCCTCAGAGCTCAGAGAGAGGCCCTGAGGGGGCCCGGGGGCCGCTTTGGGACACCGGGGGGACCCCAAAAACACCCCGGGAAAACTCCAGGGAGACCCCAAAAACACCCCGGGAAAACTCCAGGGAGACCCCCAAAAACAGCCAGGGAAAACTCCAGGGACACTCTAGGGAGACCCCAAAAACACCCAGGGAAAAGTCCAGGGGGACTCCAAAAACACCAGGGAAAATTCCAGGGGGACCCAAAAAAACCACCCACGGGAACCCCAAAAACAGCCCAGGGAAGACTCCAGGGACACCTCCCAGCCCCATTCCCAGTGAATTCCAGAGGGGATGGAAATGAATGGGGAAATGGAATTAAATGGGGAAAAATAATAGAATTAAACGAGGAAAAAATGGAATTAAATGGGGAAAAACTGAATGAAACGGGGGAAGAAATGGAACTAAATGAGGGGGAAAAGGGAATTAAAGAGGGGAAAAATTTAATTAAATGGGAAAAATAATAGTATTAAATGGGAAAAATGGAATTAAATGGGGAAAAAATGGAGTTAAATGGGAAAAAAATTGGAATGAAATGGGAGAAAACGTCAGGGAAGGGAATGAAATGGGGGAAAGAATGGAAAGAAATGGAAAACGGGATGAAATTGTGAAAAAAATGGGGGGAAAAAGGAAAAAATGAGGAAAAAGGGAAAAAATTGTGAAAAAATGGGGGGAAAATGTGAAAATGGGAAAAAAATGGGAAAAAGGGGAAAAAAGAGAGGGAAAATGGGTGAAAATGGGAAAAATGTGAAAAAAATGAATAAAATGGGGAAAAAATGGGGAATAAAATGGGAAAAAATAGGGGAAAAATGTGAAAGAAAAGGGAAAAAATGGGAAAAATGGGGGGAAATGAGATAAAAAGGAAAAAATGGAGGAGGAAAAGGGGAAAAATGGGGGAAGGGGGGAAAATGGGAAAAAATGTGAAAAAAGGGAAAAAATGGGGAAAGATATGAAAAAAAAGGAAATAAAAGGGAAAAAAATGGGAAAAAAAGAAAAATGTAAAAAAATGTGGAAAAAAGGGGGGGAAATGTGAAAAAAAAGGGAAATAAGGGGTAAAATTGGGATAAAAAATGGAAAAAATGGGGAAAAACAAACACAAGGGGATAAAAAAAAAAAAAGGATAAAAAACCGGAACAGAATCAAACCAACAGACAAACAACATAAAAAAAACCCACCAGAAGAAAAAAAAATTAAATTAATTTTTAAACCGGCAGATAAACAAGATTAAAAAAAAAAAAAAAAAAAAAAAAAAGGACAAACAGAAAAAATAATTGAAATTAATTTTTAAGCATCCTAAGCAAAACCTGCTGTGTCCTCTTGTCCCACCCCAGGGCAGCGCCATGGACGCCCTGCACGAGGCCGGGATCCGCGCGGCCGTGGCCCTGCAGGCCGGGCCCCCCTGGCTGGAGCAGTTCTGGCTTTTCCTCACGTCCCACCTGGAGCCCAAGTCCATCTACACCGTGTGTTTCCCCCTGGCCCGGGGGCTGGACGGGCACGTCTCGGCCATGGTGCTCTGGGTGGCCCTGGTGGCCGAGTGGGTCAACGTGGTCTTCAAGTGGTGAGTGGACAGGGGAAAGGGGTGTGCTCTGCTCCCTGCTGATGGAACTCCCGGGCTGAAATTCCCTATTCTCCTTGTTTTCCCTGTTTTCCCTGCTCCTTGCTCCCTGCTGATGGAATTCTGGGGTGAGATTCCTTGTTTTCCCTGTTTTCCCTGCTGATAGAATTCCCAGGCTGAGATTCCCTGTTTTCCCTGTTTTCCCTGCTCCCTGCCACTGGAATTCTGGGCTGAGATTTCCGGGCTGCTCTCCCCAGCTCTCTGGGCTATTGTCTCCTCTATCCTTGGCTGTTGTCCCCTCCATCCCTGGCCGCTGTCCCCTCTATCCTTGGCTGTTGTCCCCTCCATCCCTGGCCGCTGTCCCCGGGGTTCTCCAGGCCGTTATCCCCGGGCTCTCTGGGCTATTGTCCCCTCTATCCTTGGCCGTTGTCCCCTCCATCCCTGGCTGTTGTCCCCGGTTCTGTGGGTCGCTGTCCCCGGGTTCTCTGGGCTGTTGTCCCCGGTTCTCCAGGCTGCTCTCCCTGGGCTCTCCGGGCCGTTTTCCCCAGGCTCTCCTGGCTGCTGTCCCCTCCATCCCTGGCCGTTTTCCTCGGGCTCTCTGGGCTGCTCTCCCCGGCTCTCCGGGCTGTTGTCCCCTCCATCCCTGGCTGTTGTCCCCTCCATCCCTGGCCGCTGTCCCCTCCATCCCTGGCCGCTGTCCCCGGGCTCTCCGGGCCGTTTTCCCCGGTTCCCCAGGTCCCTGTCCCGGTCCCCGGGCCCGGCCGCCCCTCTCATCGCTGTCCCCGCCCGCAGGTTCCTGTTCGGAGAACGCCCGTACTGGTGGGTGCACGAGTCGGGTCTGTCCCGCCGCCAGCAGCTCCCGCTGCGCCAGTTCCCGGTGACCTGCGAGACCGGCCCGGGTGAGTCACCGGGGCAGCCCCGGGAGCCCCCTCCCTGCGGGAATTGGGGAAAAGCCATCCCTGAGCAGCGGGAGAGGGTTGGGGGTTTGATATTCCCGGTTTTTCTCCTCTGGGACATGATCCCGCTGTGTTTTATCCCGCAGGGAGCCCCTCGGGGCACTGCATGATCCTGGGGGCGGCCCTGTGGCCCATCGTCACCGCCCTGAGCAAAGGAATGTCCAGGTACACCCAGAGGTGAGTCTGGGGGGACAGAGGGGTGGGACGTGGGGCAGGACCCGCGGGGAGCAGGCAGGGTCACTCCCAGGGTGGAAAACCATCCTTTGGAAGCTTCCAGAGCTGCTGTGGGGGGAGAGAGGGGTGGATGTGGAGGGTGATGAGGGTCAGGATCCATCCCCTGCCAGCACACAGCACAGGGGGCACATCCCTCCCTGGAAAAGGCTGTGAGGCCCCCCATAACGCCTCCCTAGCACTTTTTCTTGCCTCCTTCACCTTTGCTTTCCCCATTCCCTTCCAGCCGGGCGCTGAGGCTGATCCCATTCCTTGTTTACATCCTCCTGCTGGTGGCCATGGGGCTCTCCCGGGTCTTTGTCCTGGCCCATTTCCCCCACCAGGTGGTCAGCGGTTCCCTGGCAGGTGAGGGGTTTGTCCAGCCCCTTCCCCTTTCCCCGGAGCCCCTTTCCCGGTGCTAATCCCGGTGCCACCCCCCTCCTGTCCCCTCTGCAGGGATGGCTCTGGGCTGGGGGCTGCAGCGGCGCCCCCCTGATTTCCTCAAGTGCCGTTTTTTCCTGGGAACAGCCCTGGGGTTCCTGCTGAGCGCGCTGGCCCTGCACGGGCTGGCCACGGCCGCCGGCCTGGACCTCGACTGGTCAGTGTTTGGGGACAGGGGGACACAGGGGACAGGGCAGGGGGGACAGGGGACACGTGGACAGGGGGGGACAGGGCAGGGGTCCCATGGGGACAGGGGTGTCACAGGGGCTGCCCCAGGCCTCTCCCCACCAGGGGATGATGGGGGGGATCCCCAGGGAACAGCCCTGCAGGCTGGAGGGACGGACCCCCAGGAATCTCCTTCCAGAGCGTTTTTGGGACTGACCCCAGGGCTGGGCTGACCCCCCAGGGCTGACCCCAGGGGGGCTGTGCTGACCCCAGGGGGGCTGTGCTGACCCCACAGGACTGACCCCACGAGAGTGACCCCAGGGGGCTGTGCCAACCCCACAGGACTAACCCCAAGGCTGTTCTAACCCCACAACACCCACCCCAAACCCTTTCCGTGGAGCCGCCACACCCCAAATAACCCCCTCCCTCCCCTCCCCTCCCCTGCACACAGGACCCTCCTCCGCGCCAGCGCCCGCTGCTCGGACCCCTCGTGGCTGCGGCCGGAGACCCGTCCCTGGGCCTCGCTGTGCCGGGTCAGCGGCAGCGCGCTGGGGCTGGGGCTGGCCGCGCTGCGCCCCCTCGGCCCCCGCGCCCACCAGCAGCTGCGGGGGCTGGAGCCGCCGCTGGGCAGCGCCACGCTGGGGCTGCTGGCCCTGGACGTGCTGCACAAGCTGCCCAAGAGCGAGGACACGGCGCTCTGGTACCTCAACGTGGGGGCGCGCTACACGCTGGGGCCGGTGCTGGTGGGGTCGCTGCTGCCGCGGCTCATCCTCACCCTGAGGCGGCTGCGGGCCGCCCCCTGAGCCCCCCAGCGCTGGGGAGGGGGTTTGGGTTGTCCCCAGCCCGGCACGGGGACCCCCGGGTTGAGTGGGGGGTGTCTGTTCTGTTCTTAGTTTATTCTCACACTCCTTTTGTCCAGGGACCCCCAACTCCCTTTCCCCAGGAACCCCCAATTTGAGTAGGGGGTGTCTGTTTTGTTCTCAGTTTATCACATTCCTTTTGTCCCAGAAAGTGAGTAGGGGGTCCTCACTCTTGTCCCAGTTCATCCTTTCTCCGAGGATCCCCAAATTGAGTGGGGGTCCCTGCTCTGTCCCCAGTTCACCCTCACCCTCCTTTTCTCCAGGGACCCCTCAATTGAGTAGGGGGTGTGTTCTCTGTTCTCAGTTTATTCTCACACTCCTTTTCCCCTAGAGACCCCCAAATTGAGTGGGGGGTCCCTGTTCTGTTCTCAGTTCATTCACACACTCCTTTTCTCCAGGGACCCCCAAATTGAGTAGGGGGTGTGTTTTCCGTTTACATTTCATTCACACACTCCATTTGCCCCAGGGACCCCCAAATTGAGTGGGGGGTCCCCACTCCTGTCCCAGTTCATTTTCCCCAGGTCTCTTTCCCCAGAGACCCCGAATTGAGTGGGGGGTCCCCAGTTCTCACACTCCTGTTCCCCCCACCCCCATCGCTTGTCCCGGTTCATTCTCCCCCTGCCCTGCCCCGGGGACCCCTCCCCACCCCAGGGACCCCTCCCCACCCCATCCGGGGGTCTCTCCCCTCCTCCCCGGGGCTCACCCCGAGCTGTGCCCACCCCGGGGGTCTCCAGGCCAGGGACCCCCCCCCCCGGGGATACAGCACAGGGACAGCCCCGGCCTGGGGGGGGGACACTGAGCTGCCACCCACCCCCCGTCCCCAGCTGTCCCCCCCAGTCCCCTCTGGGACCCCCCACTCAGCCGGGACCCCCCCCCGGAACCGGGACCCCCCCTCTGACCCCGGGGTGTGTGTGGGGGGGGCTCGGGGGGCTTCCCCCGTTTGGAACCAAATAAAGCTCCAAAACCAAACCCGGCCCCGAGTCCTGGGGGGGGACAAGGGGGACCCGGGGGGGACAAAGGGGACCCGCCCCGGACCCGCCCTGCGGTGAGCGGGGAAACTGAGGCACGAGGGGACACGGTGGGGAGAAAGGGGACGGGAAAGGGGCTCAGGGACAGGAAAGGGGCACAAGGACACAAAGCGGGGACTCGGGGACACGAATAGGGACACAGGGACAGGAGGAAGGGCACAGGGACACTAAGAGGGGATTCGGGGACAGGAAAAGGGGCACAGGAAAAGGACACAGGGGACACAAGAGGGGACTTGGGGACAGGAGAAAGGGCACAAGGGACAGGAAAAGGAGCAAGAAAAGGAGCTCAGGGACAGGAAAGGGAGCAGGAAAAGGGGCACGGGGACACCAAAAGGGACACCAAAAGGGACACAGGGACACCCCAGACCCCCGCCCCCTCCCCAAAGGCAGCGGCCCCGGCGGGTATTGCCAGAAACAGTTTTTATTTCTCCAAGGACGAACAGGGGGTGACAGGGTTACAAAATACCGAACCGAGACCCAGAGCGAGCGTCAGCGGGGCCGGGGAGGGGACACAGGACCCGGGGGGGACATGGGGACACACGGGGACAGGCGGGGGGGGGACACTAGTCCAAAACATACCCTGGGGGGGTCAGAGACCTTTCGGTGCCCCCTCCCCAAATCCAGAGGGGTTTTATCCCTGTCCTGGGATGGGGAGGGGGATCCCCCATCACACCCGGGGGTGTCCCCAGGGTTGGGGACATTTGTCCCCCCGCTTTTGTCACCCTAAATCCCCCCACCAGGACAAACCTCATCCCTCTTTAATTTGGGATCAACCCCAAATTCTCCCTCCCCGCCCCTCTGGAATAATTTAACCCCCGACACGCCGTCCCCTGTCCCCTCCTCTGCCTCCCCCCCCTTCCCCACAATTAAAAAAATACTATTAAATAATCCATCTGTAATAAAATTATATCCCTTTTTTTGTTTGTTTTTTTTCTTTTGGGAGGGGGGTTTTGGGGTGTTTTTTTTTTCTCTCTCTTTTTTTTTTAAAGCTAAAATCGCTCCGAGGCCCCTCGGGCTGGTGACAAAACAGGAAAATAAAGTAATAAAGTGGTTTTTTCCTCTTTTTTGTGTTTTTTTTTGTGTCTTTTTTTTTTTTTTTTTCTTCTCCTGTAAAGGACAAATTTGATCCCAACAAAGGCAACGGGGGGTGACAAAGGGATTGAGGGTGGGGAGGGGGGACAAGGGTCCCTTTGTCTTTGTCCCCTTCCCAAAACGAGGAGGCCAAAGGGGAAAAAAAAAAAAAAACACATAAAACTCAAGAAAAAAAAATTTAAGAAACTGAAGGGAAATTAAGGCATTAAAAAAAAAAAACAAAAAACACTTAAAGGCACAAATATTTCCCATCGCCTCCCCCTGGGGTGGGGGGAGAACAGACACTGGAACCAGGGAGGAGGAGACACGTAAAAATAGGGGGAAATAAGGAAAAAAATCCTAAAAAAAAATCTGGAGGAGCCCCGGGAGGGTCCGGGCAGCGCTGGGGGGACACAGAGGGGACAAAGGGGACAAAGGGGGACAGGGGGTGCTGGTGGAATCGCTGCTGCACAAGAGACACGACCTCAAACACCGCGGGGAGCAGAGGGGGGCACAGGACGGGCTGGGGGAGGATTTATTTTTAATTTTTTTTTTTTTTTTTTGTGGTTTTTCGCCTCTTTTTTAATAGAAAAAGAAAATATTTTCCTCTTTTTTTTTTTTTCTGGTTTTCCTTATGATTTCTGCCTTTTTTTTTGTCTTTTTTTTTTTTTTTAGGTTTTTTTTAGGGTTTTTTTTTGGTGTGTTTTGGATTTTTTTTTTCTTTTACTGTGATTTTTTTCTCTGTGAGTGTGTTTGTGTGTGTTTTTTGTCTCTTCCAGGTGTTCCTCGGGGTTTTCCCGGGTGGGTCAGAGCGTGGGCTCGGCCTCCATCGGCTCCTCCGCTGGCCTGGGTGGGGACAGGGGACAGGGGACAAGGGACAAGGGTCTGTCACCGGCCTTGGGACACGCCCGGAGCCGGGCGAGGGACAGTGTCCTCCCAGTGTCACCCCAGTGTCACACCCGGCTCCATTCCCCGCCCCTTGTCCCTCCCAGTGTCACACCCAATGTCACCCCTGTGTCACCCCTGTGTCACACCCGGCTCCCCGTGTCACCCTCAGTGTCACCCCCGTGTCACACCCGTGTCACACCCGGCTCCATTCACACCCCCAGTGTCACCCCAGTGTCCCCCCGAAGTGTCACACCCAGCTCTGAGCACACCCCCCAGTGCCACACCCAGTGTCACACCCAGCTCCGTTCCCCGCCCCTTTGTCACTCCCAGTGTCACACCCAGCTCTGAGCACCTCCCTGTGTCCCCTCAGTGTCACCCCAGTGTCACACCCAGTGTCACACTCAGCTCCCCATGTCACCCTCAGTGTCACCCCCGTGTCACACCTGGCTCCATTCACACCCCCAGTGTCACCTCAGTGTCCCCCCCCAGTGCCACACCCAGTGCCACACCCAGCTCTGAGCACACCCCCCAGTGCCACACCCGGTGTCACACCCAGTTCCATTCCCCGCCCCTTTGTCACTCCCAGTGTCCCCCCAGTGTCACACCCAGCTCCATTCACACCCCAGTGTCACACCCAGCTCTGAGCACCTCCCTGTGTCCCCTCAGTGTGACACCCAATGTCACAGCTCCGTGTCCCCGCCCTGTCCCCGCGCTGTCCCCATGTCCCCCCGTGTCCCCCATCCTGTACCTGTCCCGGGGCTCTGTCCCGGCCCCCTTGGCCCCCACGCTCAGCAGCGCCATCGCCGTCACCGTCTCGTTCTCCTCGGTGTCCCCGGGCGGCGCCTCCAGCAGGGACCGGCCCACGGCGGCCGCGAAGCGCCGGACGGAGCTCCAGTGGCGACCTGGGGGGACAGGGGGGACAGGGCTGGGACACCCAGGGAGCCCCCGGGGACAGGGATGGGACACCCTGAGACCCCCCGGGGACAGGGACGGGGACAGGGTTGGGACACCCCGAGACCCCCCGGGGACAGGGACAGGGACAGGACTAGGACACCCCCTGGGACACCCTGGGACACCCCCTGGGACCCCCCGGGAACCCCCCAGGGACAGGGCTGGGACACCCACCGGGACCCCTGGGACCCCCCCAGGGACCCCCCCAGGGACCCCCCGGGACCCCCGGGTCTCACTCTGGATCTCGATGACTTTCTCCAGCGTGGCCACGGCGTTGACGTTTGGCTTCTGCTGCAGCAGCGCCGGGTCCAGGGGCTCCAGCTGGGGGGAAAGGTGGTGACACCCCCAAAAGTGACAGTGGTACCCCCAAAAGTGTCACCAGCCCCCCAAAACTGCCCCCAAAACTGCCGACACCCCAAAACCACCACCAGCATCACCAAAAGTGCCATCAGCCCCCCAAAACTGCCATCAGCACCCCAAAAGTGTCACCATCATCCTCAAAAGTGCCACCAGCCCCCCCAAAACTGCCACCAACAACCCCAAAAACCTTCAAGAGCCCCCCAAGACACCCCAAAAACTGCCCCCAATACTCCCAAAACTGCCACCAGCACCCCCAAAAGTCCCACCAGCACCCCAAAAACCTCCATGAGCCCCACCAAAACTGCTCCCAGCACCCCAAAACTGCCCCAAACACCCCGAAACTGCCCCAAACACCCCCAGAACCAGATCAAGGACAGAACCAGCACCTCCCACCAACCAACCCTGGGGAAACTGAGGCACAGCCCGGGCTCCCCACTCCTCTGCCCCCCCCGGGGCAGCCCTGGGGGGTCTCGGGGGGTCCCCCCTCACCTCCAGCCCCAGCAGGGCGGTCACACAGGCCTCGGAGGCGTCACAAATGGCCGTGAGGTCGTGTCCCCCCTCCAGCGCCAGCACCACCCGGCCCCCAGCCAGGCCCATCAGCTGCTTGGTCAGGTGTCCAAAACCTGGGCAGGGGGACACCGGGGGGGGTCAGAGGGGGGTCCCCAGCCCGGGATACCCCCCCAGGGACCCCCACTCACATTTGGCGGTGACAGAGTAGCCCCCGAGGGGGGACAGGTGACCCTCGACGGCGTCGAAGCCGGCGGAGACCAGCACCAGCTCCGGGGAGAACTCGCTGGCGATGGGCATCACCACGGTCCTGGGGGGGGAACGGGTTGGGAGACCCCACAGGGGGGTGGGGAGACCACCAGGACCCTCCCAGGGCTGCGAGAGCCCCCCAGGATGGGGCAGGGACACCCCAGAGTTAGGGGAGACCACCGGGACCTTCCCAGGGCTGGGAGAGCCCCCTGGGACCCTTCCCAGGGCAGGGACCCCCCCAGGGCTGGGAGAGCCCCCCAGGATGGGGCAGGGACCCTTCCCAGGGTGTGGAGAGCCCCCCAGGACCTTTCCAGAGGTGGGGGGGACCACCAGGACCTTTCCGAGGACTGGGAGAGCCCCCTGGGACCCTTCCCAGGGCAGGGACCCCCCCAGGGCTGGGAGAGACCCCCAGGACAGGGCAGGGACACCCCAGGGTTAGGGGAGACCACCAGGACAGGACAGAGATCCTTCCCAGGGTATGGGGAGCCCCCCCCCCCAGGGCTGAAGGAGCCCCCAAGAGGACAGGGACCTTTCCCAGGGCGTGGGGACCACCCAGGAGGGCACGGACCCTCCCCCAGGACTGGAGGAGCTCCCCAGGACAGGGCAGGGACCCTTCCCAGGACGTGGGGACCCCCCAGGACACAGAGACCCCCTCCCCACTGCACAGAGACCCCTCCTCAGGACACAGGGACCACCCCCCCAAATACACAGGGACCCCCCAGGACACAGGGACCCCTCCCCAATACACAGAGACCCCCCCCAGCACACAGTGACCCCCCTCCCTGGGCCATGCCCCCTCCCCAGGCCCCCCCCGGGCTGTGCCCCCCTCCCCAGGCCCCCCCCCGGGCCGTGCCCCCTCCCCAGGCCCCCTCCCCACCTGAAGGCCGTCAGGTACTCCACGTCCCCGATCGGGGGGTCCACGCCGCCCGTCCAGGCGATGTTGATGTTGTAGCCCACGCCCAGCCCGCTGCCCACCTGGGTGACCACAGCCACAGGTGACTCCCCCAGTGCCACACCCAGGCCACTGAGGACCCCCAAATTCCCCCCCAAATCCCCCCCAGACCTCCTCGGGGGCTCCGCTGCCCGGGAAGAAGTTCCCGTCGTCGTAGCGGTGCAGGGAGATGTAGAGCACGTGGGGGTCACTGTAAAAGGCCTGCTGGGTGCCGTTCCCGTGGTGGATGTCCTGGGGTGGGGGGACACACACGGGGGGTCAGGGACAGCCCCCAAAGCCACCCACGGGGTCCCCAAAAGCCTGTGGGGTCCCTCACCCAGTCCACGATGAGGATCCTGCCCACGCTGAGCCGCTGCTGCAGCAGCTTGGCCGAGATGGCCACCGAGTTGAAGAAGCAGAAGCCCCTGGGGACAAGGGACAGGGGACAGGGGACGTCAGAGCAGGGGGTGGCACTGGCAGGGGGGTCCCAGCACTGTCCCCACACTCACATGGCCGTGGACTCCTCGGCGTGGTGGCCTGGGGGGCGGATGACAGCAAAGCCGTTCTGGGGACAGAGAGGGACACGGCTGGGACACGGAGGGACACGGGGGGGACAGAGAGGGACACGGGGGGGACACCGAGGGACATGGAGGGACACGGGGGGGACAGAGAGGGACACGGGTAGGACACAGAGGGACACAGGGGGGACACAGAGACGTGTGTGGCACTGGGACACAACTGGGACAGAGGGACATGCATGGGACAGAGACAGTAGAACACGCATGGGATAGAGAGGGACACGTGTGTGACACAGAGACATGTGTGACACTGGGACAGTGGGACACACATGGGACCAGAGGGACACGTGTGTGACACACATGTCATCGGGACACAACCAGGACAGTGGGACACACAGGGGACCAGAGGGACACGTGTGTGACACACAGACACATGTGTCATCGGGACACAACCAGGACAGAGTGACACACACACAGGGCACAGGCAGTGACCCCTGCAGGGACACAGGGTGACAGTGCCACGCTCACCTTGACCTCCCCCGCGGCCACCTTGAAGGCCAGCTCGAGCAGGCAGCCCACGGCCGTGCGCACGGCGCTGGACGAGTGCAGCTCGTTCCACACCGTGTCACTGTCCACCTGCGGGGACCCCGGGGGTCAGCGGGGCACGGCCACCCCCCGACAGCCCGGCCACAGCCCCCAGACTCACCCCGATGCCCCCGCACGGCAGCACCGCGTACGTCTTGGGAGTGATGGGACCTGCGGGGACAACACGGGGGTCCTGTGGGGTGGGGGACCTCTCACGGGAGGAGTTTTGGGGGGTTTTGGGGAGGGTGATGGTGGTTTTGGGGGGATGATGGCAGTCCCAAAGGATTGGGAACACCAGGGGACAGGGGGATCCCAGGGGACAGGGGGATCCCAAGCACCCCAAGGGATGGGGAACACCAGGGGATGAGGAGCCCATAGGACAGGGGGATCCCATGGGACAAGGGCTCCCTTGGGCACCCCAAGGGATTGGGAACCCCAAGGGACAGAGGGATCCACAGGACAAGGGCACCCCAAGGGATGGGGAACACCAGGGGACGAGGAGCCCGTGGGACAGGGGAACCCCAGGCACCCCAAGGGATGGGGAAACCCCAGGGGACAGGGGGATCCCATGGCACCCCTGAACACCCCAAGGACTGGGACCCCCCATGGGACACAGACTCTCCCCATGGGACACCCAAGAGGACATGACCCCACAGGGAACAGAGACCCCACAACAAACAGGGGCAGTGAGGTGACCCCAACTCCACACAGGGGGGCTCCCAGGCACAGTGGGGACCCCCCAGCACCCACCCAGCAGCTTTTTGCTGTCCAGTTTCTGTCTGTTCAGGGGGCTGGTGCCGTAGAGCAGCGCGTGGTGCTCCGAGTGCACCGTCTGGATCTCCTCCAGCGTCGCCTTCCTGCCCCGGATCCTCTGGGGAAAAAAAAGGGGAGCACAAGCTGAACCCCTCGAGACTCCCCACACCACCCTGACCCCCCCAGAGCTGTGGGAAGCCCCCCCCTCACCTCACACTTGCCGAGCAGCCCCGTCTCCTGCAGGCGGGACCAGATGCTCTGGATGCGCCCGGCGTGCTCGGGGTGGATGGTGGTGTTCCCACAGGTGCACTGGTGCTTCAGCATGAACGTGTCGTACACCACACCTGGGCACGGCACAGCTGGAACAGCTGGAACTGCCCCCCGGGATATCCCCCATCCCCCAGGCAGGGCAGCCCCATGGACAGGGGGGATCCTCAGGGGGGCCCGAGGGGTTGGGGACAACAGGAGATAAGGGGGAGCCATGGGATTGGGAACCCCGGGGGACATGGGGATCCTGTGGCATTGAGGGACACCAGAACACCCCAAGGGATTGGGAACCCCGGGGGACATGGGGATCCTGTGGCATTTGGGGACTCCTGGACACCCCAAGGGATTGGGAACCCCAGGGGACACGGGGGTCCTGTGGCTCTAAGGGATGCCAGGACACCCCAAGGGATTGAGAAACTCAGGGAAGAAGGGAATCCTACAGCAAAGGAACACCCACAACCCCACCAGGGAACAGAACTCTGGTGGTGGGGAGGGGTCACAACCACCCCTGGCATTTCCCACGGGACAGGAGCCCCCCATATCCCCCTGAGGGACACAGAACCCCACAGGACAGACTCCCCAGCCCCCCCCCAGTGCTGTACCTGTGGTGAAGAGGTGCTTGGGGGGCCCCTCGGGCTGGGGAGGGGGTTTGACGCTGGCGGGGGACGATTGTGTTCGGGCCAGGGCGGGGTGGGGCACAGCCAGGACCCCCAGGGGGGCAGCGGCGGGGAAGAGCTGCAGAGCCTCGGGGAACACCTGGGGACAGGCAGGGGATGAGTCACAGCCAGGGGGACAAGGGGACAAGGGGACAGAAAGGGGAGGGGGGGGATGAGTCACCGACCCCTCCGAGTCATCGCTGCGGCATCGAGGCCCCCAAAACAGGGGGGGGACACGGTGGAGAGCAAGGGGGGCTTGTGGTGGAGTTTGGGGGGACAGAGGGGGTCTCTGGGGGGGTCCTGAAGTCTCACCTGCTTGTAGGTGACCCCCAGCTCAGCGACGTCGGGGTCCCCGCTGGCCTCGGCCTCGTCCCCGCTGTCCCCGGGCTCGGGGCAGCCCTCGGGGTCCTGCGGCTGCTCCGGGGGGTCCCCAGCCCCGGGGGACACCAGGGTGAGGGGGGGGCCGAGGGGGGGTCCCGGGGGGCCTCTCTCACCCGGGGGGGGCGATTGTTGCTCCGTCAGTTCCTCCTCCGTCTCCTCGGGGTGGGTGGGGGGCTGCCGGGCCAGCTCCCCCGCCTTGGGGAGCAGCTGGGGGGCACGGGGGGGTAAGGGACCCCTCACGGCCTGTGTGTGCCCCATGGCCCCTTGTACCCATCCTGTGCCCCACAGCCCCACTGTACCCACCCCGTGCCCCACAGTCACCCCACACACCTTTGTCCCATCCTTCCCCACCTTCCCATCCTCTGCCTCAGTTTCCCCGGCTCACACTGCCCCGCCCTGTTGCATTTTGGGGCTCAGCGATGCCCCACTGACCCCAGCACCCCTCCAGGACCCCAAAACCCACCCCATTCCCATACCCATACCCCACAACCACCCAAAACCCACCCCAATCCCATTCCCAGCCCCACAACCACCCAACACCCACCCCACTCCCATTCCCAGCCCCACTGACACCCCACACCCCGTACCCCGCACCCCCCCAGCCCCAGCCCCACCTTTCCCAGCTGCACCTGCTGCTTGTCGAGGAAGTGGTGCTGGAGGGGCCCGTGGGGCAGGGCCTGGGGGCTCTGGGGCAGGGGGGACGACTGTGTCCGGCTCAGGGGACGGTGCCGGGGCAGTTTGTTCCCCCCTCGGGGACTCGCCCCGCGCTCCCCCGTCACCAGCGGGGACTGCCCGTGCAGGGGCACTGCGGGGACACCGTCAGGGGGGACCCGAGACCCCAAAAGGGTTCCCAGAGACCCCTAAAGGGTCCCCTGAGCCCCCCAAAGGGTCCCTGAGCCCCCAGAGGGTCCCTAAGCCCCCCAAAGGGTCCTCGAGCCCCCCAAAGGGTCCCCAGAGGCCCCGAAGGGAGGGTGGGATGAGCCCAGGGGGGTGAGAACAGGGGAAGGATTGGGGGAAAGAGGGATGGGATGGGATGGAAAAGGGTGGGAAGGAAAGAGGGGAAGGAGAGAGAGGGAAGCGGGGAAGGATTTTGGGGGGGAAACGAAGGCAAAATGGGGGAGTGTTGGAGGGAAATTGGGGGAGGACTGCGGGGAAAACCGAGGCAAAGTGAGGGAGTATTGGGGGAAGACTGGGTGGGAAACAGAGGCAAATTTGGGGCATATTGGGGGGAAAATAGGAGAGGACTGAGGGGGAAACTGAGGCAAAGTGGGGGAGTGTTGGAGGGAAACTGGGGCAGGACTGGGGGGGAACTGGGGCAGGACTGGGGGGGAAACCGAGACAAACTGGGGGAGTACTGGGGATGAAACGGAGGGCAAAGTGGGGGAGCACTGGGGGGGAAACCGAGGGCAAACTGGGAGAACATCCAGGGGAAACCAGGAGAGGCCTGTGTGGGAGGGAGGCAGGGGCAGGGCGGGGGTCCCGGGGGTCTCACCGGCGATGAGGGTGCTCTGCTGCCGGGCCTGTTCCAGCAGCAGCACGTGCTGCAGCAGCGACGGGGGCCCCGCGGGGCCGTCCCCGTCCAGGGCCACCCCCAGCAGGCAGCCCGGGATGGAGGACGTGCTCAGGAACTTCCCGCTGAGGGCGGCCCCGGGGCGCAGCGGGGACACCCCCGGGGGCACCCCCGCCCGCTCCCCCTCCGCCTGTGGGGACAGCTTGGGGGACACCTGCGGGGACAGCGGTGCCGCTGGGGGTGCCAGGTCACTGTGTCACCTCCCAGGGTGTCCCCATGTCACCCCCCTGCAGTTCCAGGTCTCTGTGGTGTCCCCGGGTTCCTGCTATAGGGTGTCAGGTCCCCATACCACCCCTGTGGGGTCCCCATGTCCCTGTACCACCCCTGTGGGGTCCCCATGTCCCTGTACCACCCCTGTGGAGTCCCTGGGTTGCTGCTATAGGGCACCAAGTCCCCACGTCACCACCCACTGTGTCCCCATAGACCCCCCATGCCACCTGCCATGGTGTCCCCATGTCCCCAGGGTGTCCCCATGTCCCCTCCCTGGAGTTCCAGGTCCCTTGTGCCACTCCTGTGGGGTTCCCATGTCCCAGTGCCACCCCCGAGGTGTCCCCACATCCCCACCCCGGGGTCCCAAGCCCCCTTGCCCACCCCTCACAGGGTCCCCGTGCCCCCCACTCACGGGGAGGTGGGCGCTGGTGACGGTGACAGTGGCCTGCAGCCCCAGGGACAGGTTGGGCAGCGATGGGGACGTGTAGAGGCTGAGCTGGGCCCCGTCCAGGGCCAGGGCGTGGGGCTGGGGCAGGAGCTGCTGTGGCGCCACAGGGAAAACATGGGATCAACACACGTGTGGGGACACGGTGACAGTGACACCGACACCCCGAGAGCCCCCCCGGGGCCACAGGCGTGTCCCTGTCCCCGTCCCTGTCCCCAGCAGGGCCCTACCTCGCTGTGGATGTTGGGGACAGAGGCGGCCAGGCCGTTGTGGGCACCGTGGGAGCTGTTGGGGGAGCTGGGCCCCGACCCGGGGGCGCTGCTGCACACCGAGGACACTGCGGGACAGGGGGTGACACGGCTGTCACACACAGGGACACTGATCTGTGTCACACAGTGTGTCACACACTGACACTGCGGGACAGGGGGTGTGACACACATGGGGACAGTGCACTGTGTCACAGTGTGTCACATGGGCATGGGGACACTGAACTGTGTCACACACTGACACTGCGGGACAGAGGAGTGTGACATGGGGACACTGATCTGTGTCACAGTGTGTCACACATTGACACTGCGGGACAGGGGTGTGACATGGGGACAGTGCACTGTGTCACACATTGACACTGCGGGACAGGGGGTGTGACATGGGGACAGTGATCTGTGTCACAGGGTGTCACACGGGCATGGGGACACTGCACTGTGTCACACAGTGTGTCACACACTGACACTGCGGGACAGGGGAGTGTGACACGGGGACAGTGCACTGTGTCACAGTGTGTCACACACTGACACTGCGGGACACGGGGGTGTCACACACGGGTGTCACACACTGACACTGCACCATGTCATTCACACACTGACACTGGGACACAGGGGTGTGACTCAGGAACACTGAACCGTGTCACACACACACTGCAGGACACAGGGGTGTGACATGGGGACAGTGCACTGTGTCACACATTGACACTGCGGGACAGGGGTGTGACACGGGGACAGTGCACTGTGTCACACACTGACACTGCGGGACACGGGGGTGTCACACACGGGTGTCACACACTGACACTGCACCATGTCATTCACACACTGACACTGGGACACAGGGGTGTGACTCAGGAACACTGAACCGTGTCACACACACACTGCAGGACACAGGGGTGTGACATGGGGACAGTGCACTGTGTCACACATTGACACTGCGGGACAGGGGTGTGACACGGGGACAGTGCACTGTGTCACACACTGACACTGCGGGACACGGGGGTGTCACACACGGGTGTCACACACTGACACTGCACCATGTCATTCACACACTGACACTGGGACACAGGGGTGTGACTCAGGAACACTGAACCGTGTCACACACACACTGCAGGACACAGGGGTGTGACACATGGGGACATTTCACTGTGTCACACACTGTGTCACACACCAACACCCCACCCTGTGCGCGCGCACACACACACACACACACACACACACACACACACACACACGTGTGTCACCCATGTCACACCACCCCCGGCAGCCGCAGGGAACCACCCGGTGACTTGGGGACACCGAGGCAGCAACAAATCTCCGCCATGACCCCCCATCACATCCCCACGTTGTCCCCAGTGTCCCCAGTGTCCCCTCACCCGTGATCTCCACGTGGCGCTTGCGGAAGGCGCTGAGCACGGAGCCGTCGCGGCGCCGCAGGAGGGGACTGCTCCTCCTCTCCGCCACCTTCTGCTTCAGCCGCGACCTCACCTTCAGGTTGGGCTCCGAGGCTGGGGACGCCCCAAAATGTGTCACCCCAAAAAGGTGTCACCCCAAAGGTGTCACCCCTTGGGCGTGGCACTGTCACCCCCCCCTGCCCCAACTCACCGGTTTTGCGCAGAGGAAAATCGTCCCGGCCGTCGTAGGTGCCGAGGAGGGGGAGTTTGTAGGACGGGGGGGTCCCCGGGCTGCCGGTCTGGGGGGGGGAACTCTGGTCCAACGAGGTGTGGTGAGCCCTGAAAGGGGCAGAGACCCCATTAGGACACCCCCATAATGCCTTCAGAGGGGTTTTGTGGGGTTCAGGGGGGACTCACCAACATTTGGGGTGCTGGGGGAGGGAATGGTTGGGGGGGCCGGGGCCCGGCTCCTTTGTCTTGCTGAGGAGGAATTCCTGGAGTTTGAGCTTCACCTCCGTGCTGGCGATGGCACCTGGGGGGCACAGGGGGGTCAGGGGGCAGCACAGCCCCATAGAACCCCCCCAGAACCTCCACCACTTTGTCCCCCATTCCCCACAGCCCCAAATCCCACCCCAAATCCCACCCCAGAGCCCCCCAGAGCCCCCAGTGCTCACTGTCCCGGCCCCGGTCCTTGGGGCGAAGGCTCTGGAGCTGCTCCAGGCGCTGCTGCTGCTGCTCCAGCTCCTGCCGCTCCCGCTGCCGCTGCTGCTCCAGCTCCTGCTGCCTCCGGGCGGCCAGAGCCTCCTGCTGCTGCTGTGGGGCGGGGGGCAGCGGGCTGGGACCCCCCGGGCACGGCCCTGACCCGACCCTCCTCGCCTGGTTCCCGGGGGGACACACCCAGCCCCAGGAATGGGGTGGCCCCTGGTGGTGGCAGCCCCAGTGTGTCCCCCAAAGAGCTCCATCACCACAAGGGATTCATCCCCCCCATCAGGGACACCCCATAACCCCATCGACCCCAATATCCCACCCCATGGCTACATCAACCCCCATCTCTGACACCCCACAGCTCCATCGACCCCAATATCCCACCCCATGGATCCATTTTCTCCCATCAGTGACACCCCACAACTCCATCAACCCCAATATCCACCCCACGGCTCCATCCCCCTTCAACAGCACCGTCCCCACAAGGATCCATCTCCCGCCATCAGTGACACCCCAGGGCTCCATCACTCCCAGTATCCCCCCAGATCTCCATCCCCCCCAGACTGGTGACACCCCACAGCTCCAGCACCCCCATGATCCCTCCCCACAATCCCTCACCCCAATGACGGGTGAGATCCCACAACTCCAACACCCCTCCCCACACTCCCCATCACCCCCACATCTCCACCCCCTCCAAAACCCACAACACCCCCCTCTCCATCACCCCAAACCCCCCTCCCCAGCCCCCCCATCCCCATCCCTGTCCCCCCACTCACCTTGAGGTGCTTCTGCAGCTGGACCTGGTGCTGGCGGGTGAGGTGCTCGTGCTGCTTCTGGAACTCTGCGAAGAGCAGCTGCTTCTGGAGCTGCTGCTGCTGCTTCAGGGCCACCAACTCCCTCTGCAGCTGCTGCTCCCGCGCCGCCGCCAGCCCCGCGTCCAGCCCTGCGTCCAGCCCCGGCCCCTCCGGCCCCTCCGGCCCTGCCGGACAACGGGAAAAGGGATGGAGATGTCCCGGGAGTGATGGATGGGGCAGGGAGGTGGTTATGGGGTTTTTGGGGGGTTTAGGGGTGTGGAGAGTGGTTTGGGGGTGTCCCAGGGGTGATGGATGGGGCAGAGAGGGGTTTATGGGGTTTTTGGGGGGTTTAGGGGTGTGGAGAGTGGTGTGGGGGTGATGGGGGAATGGGGATTAATTTATGGGGTGTCTCAAGGATGGGGGGGGTCAGTTATGGGGTGTCTCAAGGATGGAGAGGGGGTCAGGGGGAGTTTGGGGAGGGGGCTGGGGGTGGTCAGGGGAAGCAGTTCAGGGGTTGCTGCTGCTGCGGGTGGGGGTGTCAAGGGAGCCCCCCCGGGGGTCTTCCCCCAGCCCCAATCCCACCCTGGATCAACCCAACCCCCCTCCCCCCACCAAAAAAAAAAAAAAAAAAAATAAAGCCTGGGGGGGACCCCCCACCCAGGGGACGCCCCCACCCAATTCAAACCCTTCCACCCCGACCAACCCCGAGTGCTGCCGGGGGGGGCAACGCCGACCCGACCCCTCCCCAGAATATCCCCTAAGGAGAGCCAGACCCCCCCCAAGGACAACTGGACTCCTCCCAAAGGACAGCCAGACACCTGCCCTTGCACACCTGTCCCTGCACACCTGGCCTTGCACACCCGTTTGTGCAAAGGGGGGGGGGGCTCTCCCTCTTACACACCTGAGCACACTCACGTTCAGCATCCCCCCCCCACTCTTTGCACACCCCTACACACTCCTGGGGGGTGTCCTCAGTTTTGGGATTTTGGGACGGTGTCACCGGATTTTGGGGGGCACGGAGGGGGGTGTGGCCCCCTCCCCACTCACCTGGGGCGTGCAGCGGGACACGGGGCAGGAGCTCCAGCGGGGGCTCACGGCCGGACCCCCCCTCTGCAGAGAGAGACCCCCTGAACGGGCTGGGGGGGCTGGGGCTGGGGGGGAACCCCCTAAAACCCCAAAACCCCCCCAGCAGCGGGACAGGGTGGGGAGATGCCACTAAGGGAGGGAGGGGGTCATGGAGCATCCCTGGTTGTTTTTGGGGTGGGGGGAGTAAATGCGGCCCCCCCTCAATTCCAGGCAGAGCTGAAGGACCCCCCCTCATCCCCCACCCCCCCCCAAATCCAGGCTATTCTCTCTGGCGCCTGGAAATAGCCGCGCACGGGAGGAGCCGGCTAAAAATAGGGAATTGTGCCGGGGGGGCCCGGCAGATCCCGGGAGGGGATGGGAGATGTCCCTGCTGTCCCTCCCTCCCCCTCCCCACCACATCCAGCTGCACCCCAAATGCCTCGAGGGCTGTGGGACTCCCAGGACCCCCCAGGACCCCCCTCTTTACCTCCATCCCACTCCCCCCTCCCCAAATCCCCCTAATTGCCCAGGACGTTAATCCTGATCAGCGCTGCCGGGAATAAACCCTGGGATCTTCCCGGGGGGGGGGGAGATTAACCCCCCTGATGGGGAAAAAACGCCCAGACGACCCCCCGACCCCCCCCAAAAAGACCAGGAGGGGCTCTGGGGAGGTCGGGAGGGGGGTCACAGATGCCAACTCAGCACATCTCAATGTCCCCAAATGGCTCTGCAGGGACATTCCGGGGGGTGTGACAATGAGCTGAGAAGTGAAACCCCCCCATTTTGGGGGGACAAAGACCCCCCCAGCCCAGCCCGGCCCGGCCCGTGTGTAAACCCCTCCCCGGCACCGCCACGTTTATTTACCAGGCGTTAATCCCCGAGCCAAGACTTTTAATAGCCGGGATATTTCTGGGACATCCCCCCCAGCCCGGGGTGCTTTGGGGCTTGACGTCAGCCCGGCTATTTCTGGTGCTGCCGGCGGGCAGGAGGCCGCGGGAATGGGCCCCGCAGCTCCCGGACCCCCCTCCCAGCCCCTGGGCCCCCTGTTCCAACCCCCAGACCCCTTTCCTGGTGCCAGAGGTGGCGGCACATCTGGGGGACCCTCAGGGATATGGGGGGGGATGGTGGGACACCCCCAGGAAATCCTGGAGGGAAGTTTTGGGGCTGCACCCCAGGGTGGGATCAGCACCCATGGGATCCCCCCCAGTGATGGGATGAGCCCTGGAAAAGGAGTCTGGGGGGTCACAGAGTGTCCCCTCCCCGGGGGTGCATTGGGGACCGCAGGGGACAGGGGTGGCCTCTGCCACATCCCCCCGATGGCCCCGGCCTGGCTGAGACCTGCCAGAGTCATCACAGCACCCCAAAAACGCCCCAAAACAGAGCCGGGGGCGGGGGGGAGACCCCAGGGATGGCAGAGACAGCCGGGCCGTGTCCCCCTGTCCCCATGTCCCAGTGTCCCCATGTCCCGGTGCCACCGTGCCACGTGCCAGCCCCGTGCCAGGCACGGCCGGGCCACGCTCCAAAAATACCAACGGGCGGCCCTGGGGGGGGATGTGGGGACAGAGGGGACACCACACACACCCCCGTCCCCAACCCGGCAGCGGGTCCCTCCAGGGGGACACGGGGCGCTGCCTCAGTTTCCCCGGGAGAGGCGGCGGAGCTGCCGCGTGTCCCCTCGGGGCGGGACAGGGACAGGGACGGGGACAGGGACGGGGACAGGGATGGGGACAGGGATGGGGACAGGGATGGGGACAGGGACAGCAGCGAGCCCAGATGTGGCCGCAGTTCCCAGGGGATAATTACAGGGCGGCTCTGCCCGGGGAGCCGGGACAGCACAGGCACGGCCCTGGCGGTCACCGCGGCTGTCCCTCCCCGGGGGTGGCACCGAGGGGACAGTGGGGACATCCAGAGCCACGTGTGAGCCGCGGGGCCGTGCCTCAGTTTCCCCGCACGGCGGGGATTGGGGACAACGGGGAGGTGACACGGGCTGGGACAATTTGGTGTCCCCCGGTGCTGGGACACCCTGGATGTGCCCGGCTGGGGGGGGGACGCTGCTGTGACCCCCCAGCGCCCAAAATCTGGTGGTGGCCACAGAGGGGGACACGGCAAAGCGCTGGGGGGACACGGCTGTGCAGGGGGAGGGGGCAGGAGCCCGGTGAGATGCAGCCCCCCCCAAAACCCGGGCCGGGGTCTCACCTGTGTCGCTCGGGGGGTCCATGGTGGCCCGGGGGGGGTCGCAGAGCCGCGTGTCCGTCAGCGCCGGCCGGGACACCGGGGCTGTGCCCGCGCCTGTGCCCGGGAGCCCTGCGGGGACAGAGCCGGTCAGAGACTCCGGGACCCTCAAAAACTGCAGAGACCCCCGGGACCCCCCAAACCTCCGGTCAGAGACCCCCGGGACCCCCAAAATCCCCCCCGGGACCCCCAAAACCTCCAATCAGAGACCCCGGGACCCCCAAAACCTGCAGTCAGAGACCCCCGGGACCCCCAAAACCCCCCCCGGGACCCCCAAAACCTCCAATCAGAGACCCCGGGACCCCCAAAACCTGCAGTCAGAGTCCCCCGGGACCCCCCAAACCTCCGGTCAGAGACCCCCGGGACCCCCAAAACCTCCACTCAGAGACCCCGGGACCCCAAAAACTCCGGTCAGAGACCCCCGGGACCCCCAAAAACCTCCACTCAGAGCCCCCAAAAACCTCTGGTCAAAACCCCCCTGGGACCCCAAAAAACCTCCAGTGGGAGCCCCCCGGGACCCCCAAAACCTGCAGTCTGAGCCCCCCCTGAGCCCCCACCCAGGACAGGATGTGACCCCCCTCCCCTCCCGGGATGGGGGGTGTGGGGGCACCCCCAGGATGGATCTGGGGGGTCGCAGCGTTACCAAAGGCTCTGCAGGAAAAGGGGAGGGGGCAGCAGGGAGGGACCCCCCGGCTGTGCCACCCCACGGGGACACGGGTGGGACCCCCATAAGGACACGGATGGAGAGGGGGGACACGCTGAGCCCCCCCAGAGCGAGCCCACCCCTATTTGCGGGTCTGGGGGCGTCACCCCGCGGCGGGACGGACCCCCGGGTGGGGTGGGGAGGGGGACACGGGGGGGCCAGGCCGGTAACGCCGAGCCCGGGGCGGTGCAGAGGGGCCCCCCCGGCCCCCCCCGCGCTGCGGAGCCGCCGCTGGGCTGGCGCAGGGACCCCCCGGAGCTGCGGGACCCCCGGAGCTGCGGGACCCCCGCCCAGGGCACCGGGACCCCCCCCAGGGCACCGGGACCCCCCCCATCCCTCCCAGGGCTCATCACAACCGGGACCCCCGAGCCCCCCGCTCATTGCAGGGCCGCCCCGAACAGCACCGGGACCCCCCACCAAAACCGCACCGGGACCCCCAAATTGCAGCCCCCTCCCCAAAAACTGCACAGGGCCCTCCGGACTGCAGCCCCCCCCCCCCCCCCCACCTCATTGCTCTCCCCCCGGAGCCGCAGCGGGACCCCCGAAATGCGCAGGACCCCCCAGCCCGCAGTGGGGTCTCCCCTTGCAGCCCCCGCACCGGGACCCCCCCCCCATTGCAGCCCCCCCCCCAAACCCGCACTGGGCCCCCCCACAGAGGAGCCCCTCCCAAAACACACCGGGATCTTCATTGCGACCCCCCCCCGAGCCGCACTGAGCCCCCCACCCCATCCCTGCAGCCCCCGACCCGCACGGGGGTCCCACCATTGCAGCCCCCTCCCCAAATAAAAAATCGCACACACGAATCCCCCTAATGCGGCCCCCCTAAAAAAAACCCGCACGGCGCAAAGCCCCCCACACCGCGCCCCCCAATCCCACCTCCATCGCACAGAGCCCCCCTCCCCAAAACCGCACCGGGATCGCAGCCCCCCCTCCCCTCCTGGTACACGGAGACCCCCCCCCCCCAAAACCCGCACGGCGCGAAAAACCCTCACCCTGCGCCCCCCATCCCGTACCCCAATCCCACCTCCATCGCACAGACCCTCCGCCCCAAAATCGCACCGGGACCCCCGGGATCGCAGCCCCCCCCCCCTCTTTCCTCTCCCGGTACACGAAGCCCCCCCCCCCCCCCCTTTAGCCACACGGGGCACCCCCCGCCCCAGATCCCCAGATCCCGATCCCGGGGGGTCTCTCCCCATCCCGGGGGTCCCCTCCCCATATCCCGGGGTGTCCCCCCCGTACCTGGGGTCCCCCCGGTGCCGCCCGGCGCGCGCCCCGCCGCCCCCCCGCCTCCTCCTCCATCTTGGCCGCGCGGCCCCGCCCGCCCCGACAACAACATTCGGTGACGTCACCGCCCCGGGCCCCGCCGCGCGGTCACGTGACGGCGCGCGGCAGCTAAAAATAGACCCGCGCGCGACCCCCCCCTTTCCCCCCTCCCCTCCTTAAAGGGGGCGGAGCGTAACCAGGGGAGGGGGCGGGGCTTAACCGCGCCTTAAAGGGGCCGCAGCGCGAGTGTGTAATGGTGTTAAAGTGTGCGAAACGGGGTTCCTGAGTGTGTAAATGAGTGTGTACAACGGCGTGTAGATGTGGGTGCGCAACGGTGCGCGTGCTGCAGGCTGCTCACACGCGTGTGTGTGTGCAGGGACAGGAGGTGGGTGTGCAACTGACTTTGCACATGAGTGTGTGAACACGCGCGTGTGCAGCAGGGCAGGCGGGAGTCACACACGCCCGTGTGCATCAGCCTGTCGCACACACGGGGCACACGCACAGACACACACGTGTGTGCGTGTCAGGGACGTACAGACACACCTATGTACACGTGTGCAAAACGCACACGGTAGCACGTGTGTACAGGACACACACGCGTGTGCACCCGCCGGGGCCGCAGCACCTGCTCGTGCCCTTGCACACGCGCGTGTGGGGGTGTAACAGGACTGGGGGGGGGGGGGGTCACTCCCGGTGCCGCGGGGGCGGCGGGGATGAATCACAGCGGGCCGGGGCCGCGCTGAGTCACCGGCGGCACCGCGGGGCCCGGCCCGGGTGACGCGGGGCACACGCGTGTGCACATGTGACACGCACGGGCGGGGGGAGGAAAAGGGGGTGCGTGGCCCTTTAAGAGGCGCGGCCGCGCTCCCTCCCCGCCGCCAGGCGGCGCCCGCAGCCGCAGGGGAAGTTCCGCCCCTTCCCCCGGGGGGCCGCGGGTTCGAGTCCCGGCCCCGCCGCTTCCGCCTCCGGGGCCGGGCCGGGGTCGGGCTGCTGCTATGGTAACGGGGCCGGGGGAGCGGAGGAGGTTTTGGGGTCTCCTAGGAGGGATTTGGGGTCTCCACAAAGGGCTGTCTGAGGGTGGCGGGGCCGGGGTGCCCCGGGCGCGGGGTGAGGCCTTGCCCGGGGGGCCTCAGTGACACCGAACTCAGTGACTCCGGGCCCAGCGAGGGCCCCGCGGCTCGTTCTGGGCCTCTTAGTGCTGTTCTTCCCCCTTTCCCCACAGTCCTGCCACTTGCAGAAGCTTTTTGTGACGGATGGGGAGCTGGAGGATGAGGTGAGGGACCCCCCCTCAATGACCTGGGGACCCCCCCAGGGGTGAGGCCTGTCCGGGCCGGACACCCCATGGGGGAGTTCTGGGGAACACACGGATTCCCGGTGTTTTATTTTCCCCCAGGATTTCCTCTCTGCTGTGGAAGATGCTGAGAACCAGTTTGTGACCCCTGGGCATCCCTCAGGCAGCGTGGTCCCGGTTCTTCCCATTGCCCTCCATCCCAGTAATTCCCATCCCGGTAATTCCCATCCCAGTAATTCCCATCCCAGTACCCCCCACCCCATTAAGCCCCCCACCCTCCGGCCCCTTGCTGGGCAGGGTGACCATCCCATGGGATTCCCGTCCCGGGGATCAGCAGCCCGGGATGAGCAGGACAATTCCCTTTTTCCTGCTGCCTGCAGGGATATGGAGGGCCCTGAGGTGTCAATGGGGGTCCTGGTGCCCCCCGGGTACCCCCAGAAACCACCACGGAAATGCCCCGGGAAGGAGAACGCTCAGGAGGGGGCGGTCCCCAAAAAGATCAGGGTGGGAGAGGAGCTGATCCCCGGCTCTGGGGGGCTGCAGGACAGGCAGAGCCCCCTCCCCAGTCCCAAACTGGTGCTCAGGCCGAGCACGGCTGGAGCCTGCGCCCCCAGAGACCCCCCGGACATGGGGGGCTCCAGAGGGTCTGTCCCTGCTCCGGGGGCTCCCTGCCTCAGGCCAGTCCAGACATCCCAAACTGGGAGCAGCCCCTCGGTGTCCTGGACCCCCCCAGCACAGAACTGCCCCCGGCAGCCCCCCAGACCCTCCTCAGGGCCCCCCAGCTCTGTGGACCCCCCAAGGCAGCCCCCCAGACCGTCCTCGGGGCCCCCCAGACCCTCCTCAGGGCCCCCCAGCTCTGTGGACCCCCCAAGGCAGCCCCTCAGACCCTCCTCAGGACCCCCCAGACCCTCCTCAGGACCCCCCAGCTCTGTGGACCCCCCAAGACAGCCCCCCAGGTTCCCCAACGCCCCCGGCCCCCCGAACCCCCCCGTGGTGACCAACCACCTGGTGCAGCTGGTGACAGCGGCCAGCAAAGCCCCCCGGGGAGCCCCCCGAGCCCCCCAGGGCAGGGAGAGCCGGCGCTTCCCGGGGCCCGCCGGGATCCTGCCCCAGCAGGTGGGAAATGGGGATGGGGAGGGGGAGAGAGGAGGGTGGGGATGGGGTGGGGATAGGGTGGGAATGGGATGGGACTGGGGTGGGATATGGGATGTGGGATATAGGATATGGGGTGTGGGATGGGATGGGGTGGGATATGGGATGGGATGGGAATGGGAATAGGATGTGGGCTGGCAAAGGATGGGGATGGGATGGGATCTGGGATGGGATGGGATAGGACTGGGATGGGATGTGGGCTGGGATGGGGTGGAATGGGATGGGGTGGGCTGGGATAGGATGGGGATGGGATGGGAGCAGCTGACAAAGCGAGGCAGCTCCCTGGACACCCGCCCCTCTCCCAGCAGCACTCCGGGAAGCTGCTGGAGGAGATCCTGGTGTCTGCTCCCCAATCTCCAGCTCACGGGGCTGTGGCAAAGCCCCGGGCCCAGGTAACCCCCCTGTCCCCCCTGTGGGAATCCCACCAGCCCTGGGGGCCCAGAGCGGGGTGCTGGACACTGAGGGACCCCTGGGCCTGCCTGACCGTGGATCTCCCCAACCCCAGGCACTGCCCAGCTCCCCCCTGCCCACGGAGGAGGATTTTGGGAGGGGGCCCTGGCTGGCCATGAAGAGGGAGCTGGGGCTGGATGAGAGGGACCCCAGCTGCTTCCTGCACACCTACAGCGTGGTCATGGTGCTCCGCAAGGTGAGGGGGCCCCAAATCCAGCTCCCTGCTCCTCCCTCACCCCTCAGAGCTGCTTTGAGGGCTGGGGGTGTGTGGGGAGGGGGCTGAGCTGAGCACAGACATCCACATCCCTGTGGGGGACCAGGGTTGTAGGGTCCTGGAATATCCCGCAGGGAAAGGGACCTCAAATCCCCATTTGGGCTAGGCAGCCCTGAACCCCAAACCCCCATTTGGGCTGTGCAGGCAGCCCTGAACCCCAAACCCCCATTGGGGCTGTGCAGGCAGCCCTGAACCCCAAACCCCCACTCTGGCTGTGCAGGCAGCCCTAAAGCAGCTCCCCAAGAACAAGGTGCCCAGCATGGCCGTGATGATCAAGACCCTGAGCAGGAGCAGCGCCGGGGCCGGCGCCGTGTTCCGGGACCCCACAGGTGAGGGGGGACAGTTCCCGTGCCCCAGGGGAGCTCCAGCAGGTCCCTCTGGGGCTCACAGATCCCGTCCCTGTCCCAGGGGAGATGCAGGGCACGGTGCACAGGCTGCTGCTGGAGCAGAGGCAGAGCGAGCTCCGGGCCGGGGCCGTGCTGCTCCTGAGGCAGGTGAGGAGAGCTGGGGGGGTGTTTATCCCACAGGGAGGGGGGTCTCACTGTGGGGACCACCAGGGTCCAGCACATCACCTGTCTCACCCCCCTGGAGCTGTGAATGTAAATATTGGGATAAGAGGAGCGAATGTGTTCATAAAGTACATCCCTGTTCCCCTTCCACAGCACCCCGGGACTGCAAATATAAACACAAAAAAAAAGCATCTCCCACAGTTCTGCACCTTGGATTTTTCTCTATTTCTCTATTTAACTCTATTTTCTGTATTTAGCTATTCCTAAAATTTCCCCCTTCGTCCTAAAATCCCCATAAACGGGGAGCTGTGGCTTTGGGGGTTTATCCAGGGGCTGCTCTGCCCCCTCTGTGCCCTCTCTCTGCAGGTCGGGGTCTTCTCCCCCTCCCACCGAAACCACTACCTCAACGTGACCCCCAACAACCTCCTGCGCATCTTCCCCCCCGAGCCCGAGGGCTGCAGCCCCCGCCAGGTGAGGGGGGACCCTGCTGGGACCCCCAAGGGGGTCTGGGCTGCTGGGACCCCCCAGAGGAAAGGGGAGGGATGGATAAAACCCCCAATAATTCATCCCCCGTTGGGTTTGGCAGGTCCCTGCCCAGGCTGAGCTGATCCCTGTGCAGCCCCCGCAGGATGTCCCTGATCCTGAGGATTGGGGACAGCCCAGGACAAGTGGACAGAGCTCAGAGCAGCATCCTGGGGGCTCCTCCCTGTGCCCCCCGAGCTCTGAGCCCAGGGAAGAGCCGCTGGGAGCTGATGGATGTGACATGGGTGAGTCAGACCCGCTCTGGGAGGGGAGGAAAATCTGCCCTGTCCTGTGGGAAACGGGGCCTGGTTCCCAAACTGAGCAATTCCACGATCCCAAACTCATAAATCCCATCCTGCTGTGCCTGCAGATGACCTGGACGGGCTCCTGGGGGAGCTGCCCGAGGATTTCTTCTCAGCCCCAGCACAGGCTGACTGTGGCTGAGCCTCAGCTGCTGCTGAGGGTGACAGTGACACACCTGCCACCCACCTGCCTCTCCCTCTTTGTGTCTCTGGTGTTTGTTGTGGGGCTGAGGGCTGGGGAGACCCTCTGGGCGCTCAGACCCCTCTCTCACTCCCAAATTTGCATTAATTAAAGGGCTGTTTTGTTTCTGCATCACCCGTGTCCTCGTGTGTCGCCTCTCTGTCCCCTCCCGGGGGTCCCTGTCCCCTCCTGGGGGTCTCTGCTCCCCCTGGCCAGGAGGGGCTGTTCCCCCCAGGGTCTCACAGCCCCCACAGGATTTTTGGGGGGATCCCCAAGGGACATCCCCACCCCATAACCCACCAACAGGTTAAACTCCCGGGCACCCCATGACTCTGTTTACCACCCAGGAGTTATTTATAGGCCTCCTGGGCGCTGGGATTCGATTCCACACCCGTGTGAGTGTGGGGCACAGCCCTATTTATAACCCCCCGAGGCTCAGGCCGTGTGTCCCCATGGCCCGAGAAACCTTCCCCTTCAGCTCCTCGGCCCTGCGCTCTCTGCGGCTGCAGCAGGAGCTGCTGGAGCGGGAGGATCAGCGCCGAGCCCTGGCCCGGGACTCCTCCAGGTCCCGCCGCCCCCTGCCCAGGACCCCCCGAGCCCCCCCGAGCCCCCCCAGGAGGCGTCAGTTCTGCCGGGACCCCGCCGTGCACAACGCGCTCTTCGCCGGGGACCTGCCCCGCGTCCAGAGCATCTTCAGGGATGAGGAGGCGGCGAATTTGGTGCTGGAGATGGTCAGCGAGGAGCTGGTGTGGTCACCGGAGCAGGGTACGGGCCTGGGGGTCCTTTTCTTCTTCTCTCTTGTCCCTCCCCTCCTGTTCCCCCTGGGAAACAAGTGGGGAGGCAGGAAAAGAGTGAGGGGCGGGGGTCCAGCTCCCCTGGGCTGGGGGAGAGGGGCTGCTGCTCCAGTTTATGGGGGAATGGGGCAGGGTGGGTGCACAGGGCAGCCCCCATGGGTGTCCCATTGCTGTCCCCACCTCCGCAGGGCTGTGGGTGGGTGGGCTATCCCCCCTGACCCCGCAGGGCTCTGGGTGGCTGTGGGTGCAGGTCAGGGGGGTCTGGCAGTGGGTGGGTGGGGGTCCCTCAGCCCCCCTGACCCCGCAGGGCTGTGGGTGGGTGGGTGTGGATGGGGGGGTTCCGGCGGTGGGTGGGCTATCCCTCAGCCCCCCTGACCCTGTAGGGCTGTGGATGGGTGTGGGTGGGTGGGCTATCCCCCCCTGACCCCACAGGGCTGTGGATAGGTGTGGGGCAGGGCTGTGGGTGGGTGGGGGTCCCTCAGCCCCCTGACCCCGCAGGGCTGTGGGTGGGTGGGTGGGTGGGTGTCAGTGAAGGGGGGTCCTACAGCCCCCCTGACCCCGCAGGGCTGTGGGTGGGTAGGTGGGCTATCTCTCAGCCCCCTGACCCCGCAGGGCTGTGGGTGGGGGTCCTACAGTGGGTGGGCTATCCCCCCCTGACCCTGAAGGGCTGTGGGTGGGTAGGTGGGCTATCTCTCAGCCCCCTGACCCCGCAGGGCTGTGGGTGCTGAGCCCCCGCCGGCAGCACACCTCTCCCCTGCGCGTCACCTCCGCCCGCGGGTTCGAGGCCTGTGCCCGGCACCTGCTGCTGCGGGGGGCGGCCGTGGACGCCGTGGTGGGGGGCCGGGCCCCTCTGCACGACAGCGCGGCCGCCCCCCACCCCAACTGCACCCGCCTGCTGCTGGCCTTCGGAGCCGACCCCAACGTGCTGAGCGCCGACGGCTCGGCCCCGCTGCACCTGTGCACAGCCCCACACAGCCTCAGGTATGGCCCCACCTGTGCACAGCCCCACACAGCCTCAGGTATGGCCCCACCTGTGCACGGCCCCACACAGCCTCAGGTACGGCCCCACAGCCTCAGGTATGGCCTCACCTGTCTGGGGGTCTGGCCAGGAAATGTCACTCCTGCCCCACCCATCCCTGGGAGCCAGGGGCCTGGGGGGTGTCCTGGGAGGGTCCCCCGGGGGGTGTCCCTAGGGGTGTCCCATGGGTGCCAGGGCTCTCCAGTATGTCCTGGGGGTGTCCCATGGGTGACAAGTCTCACCAGGGTTTCCCGAGGTGTCCCATGGGTGCCAGGCCTCTCCAGTTTGTCCTGGGGATGTCCCTAGAGGTGTCCCATAGGAGCCACACCTCCCTGACATGTCCTGGTGGTGTCCCATGGGTGACAGGGCTCTCCAGTACATCCTGGGGACGTCCCTAGGGGTGTCCCATGGGTGACAAGTCTCACCAGGGTTTCCCGAGGTGTCCCTGGAGGTGTCCCATGGGTGCCAGGGCTCTCCAGGGTGTCCTGGGGACGTCCCTAGGGGTGTCCCACGGGAACCACACCTCCCTTACACCTCCTGCTCATCTCCCATGGGTGCCACCTCTCCCCAGATTTCCCCCTGACCCTTCCCACCCCGTCCAGGTGCGCGGAGCTGCTCTTGGCGCACGGCGCTCAGGTGAACCTGGGCACGCGGGACCGGCAGGTGACGGCCCTGCACGTGGCCGCGCGCCAGGGCCTGGTGGCCCACGTGGAGCTCTACCTGCACCACGGCGCCGACCCCTCCCTGCGCACCCGCCAGGGCGAGACCCCCCTGAACGCGGCGGCGGCGGCGGCCGAGCGGCCGGAGGAGGCCCAGCGGTTCCTGGCGGTGGCCGAGCGGCTGCTGGCGGCCGGAGCCCGGCCCGGGGCCGCGGGGCTCAAGGGCCACACGCCCCTGCACAACGCCTGTGCCAACGGGCGGCCCGAGCTGGCCCGGCTGCTGCTGAGCCACGGCGCCGACCCCACGATCCCCAACGGGGCCGGGGACACCCCCCTGGACTGCGCCCTGCGCGCCGTGGGCGAGTGCCGGGAGCAGCGCCCCGAGGAGATCATCGCCCTCCTGCTGGACCACGGGGCCCTCCCCGCGCACCCCAAGGTGGGGACAAATGGGGATAGGGGGACAGGGGGGGACAGGGTGCTGGTGGCAGGGACCCGAGGAGGTCATCACCCTCCTGCCCCGCGCACCCCAAGGTGGGCACAGGGGGATAGGGGGGTACGGGGTGGTGGTGGCAGGGACCCAAGGAGATCATCACCCTCCTGCTGGACCACGGGGCCCTCCCTGCGCACCCCAAGGTGGGGGACAAATGGGGACTGGGGGATAGGGAGGGACAGGGTGGTGGTGGCAGGGACCCGAGGAGGTCATCGCCCTCCTGCTGGACCATGGGGCCCTCCCCGCGCACCCCAAGGTGGGGAAAAATGGGGACTGGGGGATAGGGAGGGACAGGGTGGTGGTGGCAGGGACCCGAGGAGGTCATCACCCTCCTGCTGGACCACAGGGCCCTCCCCACACACCCCAAGGTGGGGGACAATGGGGACAGGGTGGTGGCGGTGCTGGTGGCACGCTGAGGTGACCCCGAGGCTCTGCTGGCAGATGCTCAGGCTGTGCTGTCAGCACCCCCCGGCCATGGAGGTGATGCTCAACGCCTACGACCGTGTGCCCCCCGCTGAGGGGTGGGTGGAGGCCGTGCCCCCCGAGCTGTGGGAGGTAAAGGGGGTGTTCTGGGGTGTGCTGGGGTGTTATGGGGTGTCCTGGGATGTTCTGGAGTGTCCTGGGGTGTTCCGGGCTGTCCTGGAGTGTTCTGGGCTGTCCTGGGGCGTTCAGGAGTGTCCTGGGATGTCCTGGGCTGTCCCAGGATGGCCTGGGCTGTCCTGGGCTGTGCCCTGTCCCAGCCCCAGCCCGCTGCCCCCCGTGTCCCCCCTGTGCAGGAGCACCAGGAGTTTTACACCTCGGCCGTGCGGATGGCGGGGCGGCCGCGGCGGCTGCAGCACCTGGCCCGTGTGGCTGTCCGGCGCCACCTGGGCCCCCGTTGTCACAGCGCTGTCCCCAGGCTGGCACTGCCACCCGCCCTGCGCCGCTACCTGCAGCTGCCCATCGAGGGGCTCATCTCCTGAGGGTCCTCTGTGTGTCCCCACTGGTGTCCCCTTCGTGTGTCCCCTCCATGTCCCCACCAGTGTCCTCTGGCTGTGTCACCCCGTGCCCTGGTGACAATAAAGGACATGGCAGAGGTGGCTCTTGAGGTGTCTGTGGGACCGGGGTGGGCAATGGGAACTGCTGTGGGGATGGGGGACTGTGGGGACAGGGAACTCTGGGGACAGCAGGCTGTAGGGACAGGGGACTGTGGGAACGAGGGACTGGGGTGGGACAGGGGACTGTGGGGACAGGGAACTCTGGGGACAGGAGTCTGTGGGGACAGGGATTTGTGGGGACAGCAGACTGTGGGGACAGGGGACTGTGGGGACAGAGCCAGGGGCTCACGGGTGGCAGGGGGGGGACAGAGGGACCCCGGGGGACGCGGGCCCCGTGCAGGGAGGGGGTGACACCGCGGGGGGTCCGCTCCGCTCCGGTCCCGGTCAGTCCTCCATGGTGGGGGGGGGGGGGGGGGGCTCAACCCGGGAATTCCCACGGCGCTCCCGAAGCGCCGCCCCCACGTCACTAACCCCGCCCACACAAAAACCACGCCCATATTCCCCATTCAAACCCCGCCCATCTGTGCTTATCCAATTAGCTCCTCCTCCTTTGGCCACGCCCACCGGGCGCGGCCGTGACGCGTCCCCCGCGCGCCCTCCGCCCCCTGGCGGCGCCTTGTGACGTGGCACTTCCGGCGCGGGCGGCGGCGGGAGGCGGTGAGTGGGGGGGGGGGACGGGACCCCCGGGATGGGGGGACACACCGGGACTCCCGGGGCTGGTTGGGACCCCCCAAGACCGGTCAGGGACCCCCCAGGACCCCCGGGGACGGGCAGGGCCTCCCTCTTCCCCTCCCTCCCTTCGGTCCCCGGCCCCGCTGACCGCCCCGCTCCGCCCCGCGCAGCTCGGGGATGGCCTGACCCGCCCCGCCGGCACCGAGGGGCTGCGGGACCCTCCAGGACCCCCCGAGACCCTCCAGGACCCCCCGGGACCCCCCAGGACCCCCCCGGGACCCTCCAGGACCCCCCGGGACCCCCCAGGGACCCTCCAGGACCCTCCGAGACCCCCCGGGACCCTCCACCGGGCCCGCTGAGCTGAGCCCGTTCTGCGCATCGGCAGCGAGGAGGAAAATCCGCATCCAGAGCTCCGGTCCCTGCGCTCCCCGGGGGCTGCTCTGAGCCCGGACCGGCACCGGGACCCCCCGGGGTTCCCCCACCGGGCACCGGGAGCTCCAGGCGGGGGATAAACCCCCCTCCCCCTGGGTGCAGGCGGGCGGGGGTCCCGGGATGGAGCCCCCGCTGCTCCCGGGGCTGGGGGACGAGGTGACGCTGGTGCTGGGGCTGGCGGCGCTGGCGCTGGCGCTGGTCCTGGCCTGGCTCTCCACGTACGTGGCCGAGGGCCCCGGGCAGGCCCCGAGCACCGGGGACGCCGCCGGGATCCGCCTGGGCCCGCCCGAGGCCGCGGAGCCCCCCCGGAGCCCCCAGAGCGCGGAGGAGAAAAGCGAGGAGGAGGAAGGAGGAGCGGCGGCCCCGCCGGGGGGGGACAGCGGGGACCCCCCTGATCCCGGCCTGGAGCGGCTGCTGGAGGTGCCCGGCCTGTCCCAAAGCCCCGCCGAGCCCGCAGCCCCCGGGGCCGGGGATCTCATCAAAATCCGCCTCAAGTTCCTCAACGACACCGAGGAGGTGGCGCTGGCCCGGCCCGAGGACACCGTGGGGCTGCTCAAGAGGTGAGTCCTGAGGGGTGGGGAGCTGCCAGAGCCCCCCCGGTGCAAACAGCCCCCTCCCACAGAACGGGGGAGGCTTTTTATCCTTTTATCCCCAAAAATACCGAGGGCTGTGGGCTTGGAAACAGCGCGTTTAAAAGAGATGGAGCTGGCAGTGGTGGCAGTGCCATCGCTGTCCCCTCCTCGGTTACAGTGGGGGGGTTTTGCCCCGGGTGGGGTCTCTGCCACCTCTAATCCTTTCCCTCCTCCCACAGCAAATATTTCCCGGGGCAGGAGGCGCAGATGAAGCTCATCTACCGCGGGCAGCTGCTGCAGGACCAGGCGCGGACGCTGCGCTCGCTGCGCATCACCGACAACTGTGTCATCCACTGCCAGCGCTCCCGGCGCGCCCCCCCGGCCCTGCCCCTGCCCCTGCCCGAGCCCGGCCCCGCCGCCCCGGCCCTGCCCCTGCCCCTGCCCGGGGGGACGCTGATGGTGCCCGCCGTGATGCTGGTGCTGGCGCTGGGTTGGTATTTCCGCATCAATTACCGGCAGCTCTTCACGGCCCCGGCCACCGTGTCGCTGATCGGGGCCACGGTGCTGGTGACTTTCCTGGCCTTTGGGGTGTACGGGCAGGCGGGGTGAGGAGCTGGGGGGCACCGTGGTGTCCCCTGTCCTCGGTGTCCCTGTCACCGCAGGCAGCGCGGTGGGAGCTCGGTGTGAACGTCCCAGCCTTGCTCTGCTGGACTTTATCCCCCCAAAAAGGGGCTTTATCCCCCCAGAAAGGGGCTTTATCCCCTCAAAAAGGGGCTTTACCCCCCCAAAAAGGGGCTTTACCCCCCCCAAATTCCATGCCCCGTCCCCCAGCCCCACTCCCAGCTCTGGGGGAGTGGGACAGCGCCAGAACGGGGCCGTGGCTTCTTCCCAAGGACTTTTTAAAGCAAATAAAGGGTGTCAAGTCACCCCCCCAGTGGTTGGTTTCCTGCGCTGGGGGCTGTTCTCTCTCTCCCACCCACTTTTGGGGGGTTATAAAGACAAATCCAGCCCCACCCGTGGTGAATGGAGAGTGGGGGGGGTAAAGGTCCTGCTTAATTAACGAGCCGTAATTAATGCCAGGGATACCAAGTCAAGATGCAGTTTTATTTACAGGGGCAGCCACAACCCACTGACGGGACACACAGACCTCACAAGGGCTCAGCTCCCCCCGGGGGGACACTCAGAAAAACCAGGGGCGGGGGGGAGTGAGGACACCAACCTGGGGAGGGGTCACAGGGCACGGTCTGAGCCCCCCCAAACCCCACTGCACCCCTTGGACCCCAAAACTTGCAGCTCCTCTCCTGCAGCTGAGGGGGCTCCCCAGCCGGGTTTGGGGTGGTCCCCCCGTGTTTTTTGGGTGCCCCCAGCCCCATCCTCAGCCCCGGGGCACACAAAGGCCAGCTCGGCATGCTCCAGTGGCCAGACCCCCCCCAGCCCCAAATCTGCCCCAGGGGGGGTCCCCATGCAATGAGGGGAGGGGTCCCACAGCGTTTTGAGGTGCCCAGGGCTCTGCAGGACCCCCCCTGAGCCCCCAGCCCCCAGCCCAGCCTTTAGCAGCAGTTTGAAAACAATAGTGAATCCAGAGTCAGAGCACCATTAGTTTGTGAGTCCCGGGCAGAGGGGACGAGCCACAGCTCCGGGTGGGGGGACAGACACATTTCCCCCTCCCCTGGGGGGCACAGGGGGGTCACACAGCCACGGGGAGGGGGACACAAGGGAGGGGATGGAGCCAACGCTGTCCCAGCACAGCCCCTGCCCTGGGGAGCAGCAGGAGGGGGTCTCCGGGCAGGGGGTGACCTGGATCCAGCCAGAGGGGACCTGTCCCCCCACCGCCCCCCCGGCCCGCACAGCGGGGTGCTGGTCCCAGCCCCCCACCCAAAAAAAAAAAAAAAACCAAAGCAGAGCCTGTGGGGGTGGGAAACACCCCTCGGAGCTGTGGGGGTGCCCAAAGACCCCCGAGAGCAGCAACAGGTCCTCAGGCACGAGCAGAGGGGACACAGAGCTGCCCTGGGGGCACAGGGAGTGGGGGGCTCGGTGCTGGAGCTGGGCTGTGATTCCCCCTCCCCAATTCTGCTCCATCCCCAGCTCCCCCCACCCAGAGATCCCTGGCAGGTTGGGGTCCCCCTTCCCCCCGAAGAGTTTGGCACAGGGATGGTCAGAGCAGCTCCCCCCGCCCCCAGACCCCCCCAAAGAGCCCCAAACATGAAGGATGCAGCATGCAGCCCCCCGTGACCCCCCTGTGCGGGCCCTGCCAGCCTCCCAGGACCCCCAGCAGCTGAATGCAGGCACAGCTGGACAGATTTTGGGGTTTTTGGGGTGCCCACTTTGTCCTTTTGTGCCCCCCCTCCTGAGCCAGCCCGACCAGCGAGTGCCAGCCCGGGGCAGGGAGGGGGGGCAGCCCCAAAACGAGGGGCTCACCCCAAAACCCCAACGGAGGGGGGATTCACAACCCCCTGAACCCAAACCCAGACCTGCCCAGGGTGTGCAGAGCCCCCCACCCCATGGGGAAAGTGAGGAGTGGGTCTGGGGGGCACAGCTGATTTTTGGGGGGGAAATGAGAGGGGGGGGCTGTACCCCCCAATGTCTGAGGGTGACGCCCCAACAGGAGCCCCAAATACAAAAACTGTCACAGAATAAATAGAGGCACCGGGGCAGGGGAGGGGAGGAAATGGGGGGCACTAACAGGGGTGGGGGGACTCCCCAAAATCCAGCCCCACTCCAGTGATGGATGGCAGAGTCCTCCATGCTCCAGGGGCTGTCCTGGCCCCCTCTGTCCGTCCCTCTGTCCGTCCCTCTGTCCGTCCCGCCCCTCCCCAGCTCCTCAGGGCTCAGTTGATGTCGTCGTAGATGCTGGGGGTGTGAGGGGCTGGGGGCTTGGGCTTCTTCTTCTTGCTGGAGCCGAGCCCTGGGGCGCCGCTCACCAGCCCCAGGTGGGGCTTCTTCTTCTTGGTCTTGCGGGACTCGGAGTTGTTTGTACCTGGGGAGGGGGAAAAGGGGGAAATGGGGGTGTCATCACCCAAAACAAGAGCGGGTGATGCTCGACTCTGGTTGACAGCCAGGAAAATGTGCCCCAAAATGTTCTTCCCCATCCCAAGGTAAAGGAAAAGGTGCTCCAGGCTTTGGAGGTGTGGTCTGTTCAATCCCTCTTGTACTGGGGAGATGCCAGAACAGACAGTTTTGCCCCCCAGAGGGGTCTGTGCCCCAGGATTTGCCCCCCAGAGGGGTCTATCCCCCTCGATTCACCCCCCAGCCCCCCAGCACTCACTGGCTTTGGAGGAGGCCGAGTCGGAGGGGGAGATGTCGGAGGACCCGTCCCACTGCAGGCGGCTCATCAGGGCCTGGCTCTCGGCCACCTCGAAGCTGTCGTTGTCCACGCTGCCCTCGGCCTCGGGCAGGGACCTGGGGCAGGTGTCACACGGGGAATTTGGGGACAGAGCCCCCCAAAAGCCAGGGGGACACCCAGGGGCTCCCCCCAGCTCCCACTGCTCCCCTGGGCTGCAAATCCCAACCCCAGCCTGTTGTAATTCTCTGGGGAATGGTTTATCCCTTCTGACCCCCTGGAGTGAGTTCCTCACCACTCAGAGTGACCCTTCCTTCCTTCCCTGACCCCACTGGCTCTTCCCTGACCAGGGGGCTGTAAATTGTCTCCCCTTCCTTTGTTCTCTCTCTTTCCCCCCATGAATTTCGAAGAATAAACGCCTGGGACAAAGGTCCTGGGGGAAAAGGCCTCTTCTGAGATCTCTCACCTCGTCCTTGGTATAATTCTCTCCAAATCCTCCTGATAACTGAGCTAAAGCCCCCGGGAGGAGGGCAGAGAGAATTATACACCAGCCCTGGGCTCACATCCCCTCCAGGCCTGTCCCTGTCCCCTCACGTCCCCTCCAGGGCTGTCCCTGTCCCCTCATGTCCCCTCCAGGCCTCCCCAGGGCTGTCCCTGTCCCCCCACATCCTCTCCAGGGCTGTCCCTGTCCCCTCACATCCCCTCTAGGGTTGTCCCTGTCCCCTCATGTCCCCTCCAGGCCTCCCCAGGGCTGTCCCTGTCCCCTCATGTCCCCTCCAGGCCTCCCCAGGGCTGTCCCTGTCCCCAGCCCCACCTGAGCACCCCGTGCAGCCCCCCCAAGTCCTCGTTCCACGGGACAGGGACCCCAGGGACCCCCAAAGTGCAGCCACTTACGCCGAGGGCCCGAGGAGGTAAACCCGGACCGCCCTGCGCTGCTCATCCGTGTGCTGGGGACACCTCAGGGACCTGGGGGTGACACACGGGGCTGAGACTGGCCCTGTCCCCTCCCCTGGGGGCGCTGGGGACCCTGGGGATGTCCCCCAGAGGGATCAGGGCCGGGCCAGGCCGCCCTCACCTGGTGCACATCTTCTTGGTGTGTTCAGAGATGACCCCGCATTGCTGGGGAGGGAAGGACAGGTGAGTTGGGGGGGGGACAGGTGAGTGACCCCTGGGCTGTGCTGCACCATCACAGCCCTGGGCCCCCCAGTCTCCCAGGGTTGTGTCCCACACAAAGCAGCCACTGCCCCACTGCCACATGTCCCTGTTCCCAGCCTGGAAACCAGCCCCAGTGGGGGGGAGCCCAGATGGGAGAGACCCCAGGGGTCCCATCCCCTGTGGAGCCCCCCCTGCCCAGCTGGGAGAGACCCCAGGGGTCTGCTCCCCTGCAGAGCCCCCCTGCCCAGCTGGGAGAGACCCCAGGGGTCCCATCCCCTGTGGAGCCCCCCTGCCCAGCTGGAAGGGACCCCAGGTGTCCCCTGCCCTGCAGAGCCCCCCTGCCCAGCTGGGAGAGACCCCCAGGGGTCTGCTCCCCCGTGGAGCCCCCCTGCCCAGCTGGGAGAGACCCCAGGGGTCTGCTCCCCCGTGGAGCCCCCCTGCCCAGCTGGGAGGGGTCCCTGCGGAGCCCCCAGCCCCTCACCGTGGTCAGCAGTGTGCGCAGCTCCTCGGGGCCCAGCGTCTCGTAGTTGATTCCAGCAGAGTTGCTGTACTGGGGGGGCGCAGAGAGCGGGGTCAGGGCCGGGGGGACCCTCCTGGGGGGGCAATGCAGCCCCCAGGGGGGGCACAGGAGGGTCTGGAGCCGTCTCCCCCCAGCCCAGGCTCACCTTGAAGGGATCGGGGTTCCCGCCGATCTCACCTGGGAGGGAGGAAAGGTGAGGGGTGGGGGGTCCTGCCCTCAGCCCGGCCCTGCCCGGGACCCCCAGAGCCCCCTCCCACTGCCCCCGACCCCGCCCAGGAAGAGCCCCGCCTCCCCAAGCCCCACCCATTGCAGGTGCTCCACCCACAGCAGGTGCCCCACCCACCCTGTGTGTGCCCCGCCCATCCAAGCCCCGCCCCAGACAGATCCCCGCCCCAATACAGAGAGCCCCGCCCCATTTTAACCCCACCCCTTTTTAAGCCCCGCCCTCCACGTTTAGCCCCGCCCCCTCACCATTTTTGTGTTTCAGGGACTTGGACCTGCGGGGCGAGTTGGGGTTCTGCAAAGAGAGGGGCGGGTTGGGGGTGTCCTGTGTCCCCTCCCCGCGCCCCCCGCCCCTCCCCGCGCCCCCCGCCCCTCCCCGAGCCCCCCGCCCCTCACCTTATCGGATTTCCTCTTCTTGGCTGCGGGGGAGACACAGAAAGGAGAGATTGGAACCTTTCCAGGGGATGCAGCCCCAGCCCCAGAGCCGCCCCCTCCCCAGGGCTGGGCCCCCCACAGACCCACCCAGCGCCGGGTTCAGGGGCCGTGGGGCAGGCAGGACGTGTTCCCCACCCCTCAGGACCCCAGGGACCCCTCCCCACCTTTCTTCTCAGAGCCATAGGACCAGTCATTGTCATTGATGTCGTCGTTGTCCTCCTGGTCACTCTCAGACTTGTTCAGGTTGTTGCTGCTCGCGATCCTGGGCGGGGAGGGGAGGGGGGTCACGGCTGGGGGTCTGCCCCATGTTCTCCATGGAACCCCAGGATCCATCCCAGGATCCATCCTGCACCTCCCACCCTCCCCAGCACCCCAGGATCCATCCTCCCCCCTCAGGATCCATCCTGCACCCCAGGATCCATCCCAGGACCTCTGGTACCCTCCCATCCTCCCCAGCACCCCAGGGATCCATCCAGGAGTCCCCACCAGCCACCAAGGCAGGGTGGGGATCACAGGACCCCAGAGTTCCCAGCTCATTTTCCCAAGAGGGATAAACTGCTGGGGAGGAGCAAAAACACCTCCAGGACAGACCCAAACTGGGACACCCCCCCAGACCCCAAACCCACATTTGGGCTCAGCAGTGCCCAAAGCCCACAGGTGAGGCAGCCAGGCAGGCTCAGGCTGAGCCCCCCGTGCCTCAGTTTCCCCAGCCGGCCCCACCTGCGGTTGGCGATGCGGCTGCTGTTGCGGCCCATGCCCAGGCACTTCTCCAGGTGGGGGGCGAAGCGGGAGGCGGCGATGCTGCGGCTGCAGTTGGGGCACACGCACTCCTTGTTCTTCCACTGGTTGTACACCTGCCCGAAGATGTCCACGCCCGGCTGGTCCACGATCTCTGCGTGGGTGGGGGGAAAAACACACTCAGATTCCTGCTCTGAGAGTCCAGACCTGCTTTTGGGGGCTGTTTGGGGATGACAGAGACTCCACAAAGCTCTTTGGGGGAATTGAATTAGAGGTGATGCTGCCAGGGGGTCTCTGCCACCTCCCACCCACACCCCAGAGCCCCAGCACCGTGTTTTGGGGGGTGAACCCCCTCATTTACCCCTCTGGGACAGCCTGGCCACTCCTGGAGGGACATTTGGGTGTTTAATCCCATCCCTCACCCCTCTGGGACAGCCTGGCCACTCTCAGAGGGACGTTTGGGTGTTTAATCCCCCTCAGCAGCCCTCAACCCCAAATCCCTTGTGTGGGGACCCCCTCAGCCTCTCTGGGGACAGAGACCTGGCCGTGTCCCTGTCACCAGCATCACCCCAATAACCCTGGGGGCTTTGGGGGGCTCACCAAAGTCCTTCATGCTGTCGGGGTCTGTGTCATCCAGGAAGAAGTATCCACACTTGACAGCCCTGTGCACCTCGAAGCACAGCCCCAGGCAGGCATCCTCCACCAGCTCCGTGTAGATCTCGTGTGCGATGGCCTGGGGGGGCCCAGGGGGGGCTGTGAGGGCTGGGGAGGGACACACGGACACCCCAGGGGACAGACAGACCCTCAGGAGGGGGCAGCTCACCTCCAGCTTGCTGTTATCCAGGCCAGACAAAGACATATCCTCCATTTTCATTTGCAGCTGCTGGCGGAGAGGTCTCGCCGAACGCTCATAGCACGGGGGACTCGGGGGGCTGGGGGCACGGGGGGCTCGTGGTGACCCCTCAACCCTCCCCTGCAGACCCCTCCCAACCCCCTTCCCAGCCAGGATCCCACTGCCCACCCCGGGGTGTCCCCAGGAGAAAGAGTTGTGGGGTTAGACCCTCCAGGAGTGAATTGGGGGAGCCTCGGGGGTCCCCCAGCCTGGCAGGGACCCCCCCCAGGTTAGTGGGGGACACTGGCTGCCAAATTTGGGATGTTCTCTGTGTCCATCCTGCTGTCCCCTCACCCCTCAGGCCAGCCCAGCCCTCACAGGGGTGTCAACCCCCCCCAGGACCCCACCTCACCCCCCCATTGTCCCTGGACTGCACAGGGGACTCGGGGTGTCCCCAGACTGTCCCCTCCTCCCTCAGGGGAGGGTTTTGCTGCATCACCTTCCCTTGCAGCAGATGGAGGGAGGCCCAGGGCAGGAGGGGAGCACTGTGTACCCCCCAAAATGAGGCCTGGCCTTTTTTCCCCCCACAGTGAGTGTCTAAAGACCCCCAAACTCATGGTCAGACACCCTGCAGTGCTGAGCAGGGGAAATCCTGATTGTCATGGGGCAGGGGGGCTCTGACCAACCCACTGGGATTGGGGGGACACCAGAGGGGTCTCCACATCCCCCCCACACACCCCAATCCTGCTGATCTGAGGATTTATTCCTTCCACAGCAGAAAAAACAAACGGGCTGGAATTGGCTCAGCCCCCAGGAGCCCCCCCAGGCTGAGGCAGAAAAGGGTGGGGGGCTCTGGGGGTCTCCCACAGGGCTGGGGGGGCCCAGGGAAGGTCTCAGGAGAGGAGAGTGGGGGGGGACAGACAAGAAAGGGGGTCTGGGGGAGGCTCAGGGGGGCCTGGGGGCGGCTCAGGGGGGTTTAGGGGCGGCTCAGAGGGGTCTGGGGGAGACAAGGGAGGGCCCCGGGGCTCTCAGGAGTGGATGAAGAACAGGAAAATGGGGGAGAAGGCAGATCTCAGGCCCGGGGGTCTCACACAGGGCTGGGGGGCCCAGTAGAGCTGCGGGGACTCTCAGGAAGCACTGGGGTGGAAAAGGGGGTAAAAAGGGACCCCAGGAGTCCCCCAAAGGGTCTGGGGGCTCTCAGGTGGAGAGGGAAGGAGGGGGAAGGGGAGGCTGAGGGGAAGGGGATCCCGGGGAAGGTGCCGGGGCCTCTCCGGTCGGGGCTGGGGGGGCACAGGCGGGGCTGTACCGGGGCAATACCGGGGCAATACCGGGGGCTGTACCGGGGCTGTACCGGGGCCGATCCCGGGCAGATCCCGGGGGTCCCCCACAGCCGAGGGGGAGGTCCCGGAGCGCCCCGGGGCGGGGTCAGCGGGGCCCCCTCTCCGCTCCGGCGGGGCCCCAGGGCCAGGCAGGGCCTCCTCGGAGGGCGGGAGCTCCGGGCCGGGCCAGGGGCGGGTCGGGCGGTCACTCACCGGCGCGGAGGGTCCGGCGGGCGGGGCCGGGGCCGGGTCAGCGCCCCCCGCCGCTCCGGCGCGGGGCCCGGCGGCGACTCGGCATGGTCGGGGCCGGTGCGGGGCCGGAGCGGGGCCGGGGCCGGAGCGGGGCCGGGCCGGGCCTGGCGGATCCTCCGCCCGCGGCGGCCCAGGGGGGACTGAGGGCGCTGAGGGAGGGGCGGGGCGGCGCGCCCGGCGCGCGCACGGCCCGGCCCCGCCCCCTCCGCGCCGGCCAATGGCGACGCGCCCTGAGGGGCCGCGGCCAATGGGAGGGGCCCGAGCCGCCGCCGCCGCCGCGCGGGGCCTCGTCAGAGGCGCGGGGGAGGGGCGGGGCCATGGGGGCGGAGCTTAAAGGGGGCAGTGCTTAAATGGGGCGGGGCCTGAAGGGGGCGGGGCCTGGAGGCGGGGACCCCAAAACAAGCGGGACCCCCAAAACAACCGGGACCCCCAAAACAAGCGGGACCCCCCGGAGCCTCGGCAGGGACCCCGCAAACCCCAGACCCCGCAACCCCCGGGACCCCAAAACCCCCGGACCCTCGGGAGGGACCCCCCAACTCCAGACCCCCGATCCCTGGACCCCCCAGACCTCCCAGACCCCCCAGACCCCCACTCCCGGTGTTCCCACTCCCGGTGTCCCCCCACTCCCGTCCCCCCCATCCCCAGGATCCCCCATCCCAAGGACCCCCATGAATCCCCCCTGACCCCACAGGTTCCCCCCCTTACAGCCCCCCCTTATCCCGACCCCCACCCCTGCAGACCCCCCTGAGATCCCGGTGAATTCCTGTGAACCCCCCAGTGCCATAAAACCCCCCAAAAATGTCCCCAGTGGATCCCACAGGAGGGAAGAGGAAAAACACTCCTCACACTTTTTTTTTTTTTTTTTCCTAAAGTTTTATTTTTTTTATAGTAATGACATGAGAACAGAAACATTATTTTTCACTTTATTATACAAAAAAAAAAAAAGAAAAAACAACAACAAAAAAAGGAAAAACAAAACAAAAAACCCCAAAAAAACTCAAAAAAAACCCAAAAAACCAAAAAAAAAAACAAAACGAAACGAAACAAAAGAACCGAAAACCCCAAGCAAACCGGGAAACCGAGGACGCGACCCCCGTGTCCCGCTCAGCCGTACAAATTCCGAGTCGGGATTATTATTATTTTTTCTTTTTTTTTCTTTTTTTTTTTTCCTTTTTTTTTTTTTTGTCTTTTTTTTAAACCTACAAAAAACACTCTTTAAATATTAGAAAAAAAAGATGATTTTTTTTTTAAATTTTTTTGGGTGTTTTTTTTTTTGCCTTTTTTTTTTTTTTTAAATTTTATTTTTTTTTAACGTAATTCACAAGAACTTCCATCTAAAGGATCCCGGGATTTTTGTGGCAGTGCCAAAATGCACTCAGGAATTCTCTTGCAGCGCAAACGTCTTTCCCTCCCTCCCCCTATTCCCAAATTGTCGGCGCTGTAAGAATTTTTCTTTTTTTATTATTTAATTTTTTTTTACCTTTTTTTTTTTTTTTAACAGAAAAAAAAAAGGTGGGAGGGGAAAAAAAAAAGTGGGGTTTAATTATATTTTTTTTGTCTTTTTTTTTTTTTTTTTTTGTACTAAAAACACATCCACTAAAACACGACAGTGCTGGGTACATTCAGCAGAAAAAAAGGGGAATATGGGGGGGTGGGAGTTTCCCCTTAGGGGATTTTTTGGGAGGGGGCGGCGATTAAAAATTGGGAAGAAAAATGAAAGGAAAAAAAATCCCAAATGGATTTTGGGGGGAAGTGGGGACAGAGGGACGGACAGACGGACATTGGGGAGGGGGAGGGGGCGGGACTCACCATTTGGGGTCTCTGGGGGCCCCGGTCCCGGGGGGGACACGGGGGGATTGTCCGTGCGGGGTCACCCCTTTCCCCCCCAGCTCATTTTGGGGCTCACTTTGCCCAAAATGGGTTTTTTTTCAGCCCAAAATAGGCCTGGACAAAGGGGGGGGTTCACCCCCACCTTCCCCTCACCATCGAGGGGTCCCCAATGTCTTTTTTTTTGGGGGGGGGAGGTTGGATTTGGGGGGCTGAGAGCAGCAAACCTGGGGGGTGTCACAGAGCTGGGGGGGGATTGGGACTCCCCAAAAAACCCTAAATCTGCACCGTGACCCCCCTTCTCCCCCCCACAGCCCTGCAGGGATTTGGGTGGAGAGAAAAATGGCAAAAATACAGCCCTGGAGAGAGAAACCCCCCCAGGCCCCCCATCCCCTTCCCTGGGACCCCTAAACCCTGTCCCCCAGCCCAGCTCCTCTCCAGGGACAGGATGGGGAGGGGGAGGCGGAAAGAACAAATCTTAACCCCCCCCCCCGAATTAGAGTGGGGGGTCCCCAATGCCACTGGGTGGGTTTTTGGGGGGTGCTGTGGGATTGCTGGTGCTCGTGTCTGCTTTAAAAAAAAAGGGGGAGCCCCTGACAGGCCCCCCCTGCACCCACCCCGGTCCCTGCGGGGGGAAAGGGGGTGAGACCCCCCCAAAATAAACCCAGACCACACCAATATTTACAGCATGGCCCGGGAAAGGGGTGAGACCCCCCCCAAAATAAACCCAGACCACACCAATATTTACAGCATGGCCTGGGAAAGGGGTGAGACCCCCCCCAAAATAAACCCAGACCACACCAATATTTACAGCATGGCCCAAAGAGGGTGAGACCCCTCCCAGGGGGGACATGAACTGGTGGTTACTGGGATTAACTGGGGGGGCAAAGGGAGCTCTGGTCCCACCCCCCAAAAAAGGATTTGGAGGGAAGGGAGAGGAGCAGCTTCACCAGAGACAGAGAGAGGAAAATGGGGGAAAAGGAGGGGAAGGAGAAGGGGTAAAGGGAAAAAAAAGAAAAATAAAGGATGGATCTTTCTCGTTTTATAAAAAGAACAACAAAAAAAAAAATCAAAAAAAAAATTAAAATAAAATACAACGGCACGACAACCACCGACAACAGAGCGGGGCTGGGCTGGGGAGGGGGAAAACACCCCCCTTGGTCACTCTGAGCCCCCGGCCCCGGTGTCACCCCCCACCCCTGACCCCGCACACACTCACACTCACACACACACCCACGCCCCCTCCCCGCGCCCCCTCCCCAGCCGGGACACGCCGTCCCCCCTGCCCCAAGTGCCGTGGATGTGGAGGAGTCCCCGGGGCAGCTTCCAGAACTGTACAAGGTTTGTTTGAGGGATGGGGAGGACCCCTCCCCGCAAAATGCCGGGGGCGGGGGGCACACAGGGCTCTGGGGGGGTCGCAAAGAGGAGGAGGAGGAAGAAGAGGAGGAGGAATTGTCCCATCGGTTGAGTCCTGAGCCCCTCGGCTCGTGCTCCGTGCCCCAAAGGGGATTTTTTTTTTTTTTTCTTCCCGTTTCTGTTTCTTTTGATAAAAAAAAAAGGTGTGTTGTGGTGGTGGAAGGGGGAGGGTGTTGTTGGTTTTTTTCTTTTTTTTTTTTTTTTTTCTTTTTTTTTTTTTTTTTTTTTTTTTCTGTGTGGTTTGTTCTTCTCTTTTCTAGAAAGTCCAGAGCTGGTAGCGGAGGGAGTTATGGGGGAATGGGATGGAGAGATGATGCCCCCCCACTCTTGGAAATAATGAAATTCTAAAAAAAAAATAATAATAAATTGCTTCCCCTTGTGAGGAATGCAGGGGGCAGGGGTGGGGGGCTCTCTCCTGGCCCCCCCAGCCTGGGGGAAGCAGCCCCTGATCCCCCTCCGTAGTGTGAGCTCCCCCAGCCCCCTCTCCCCACGCCGGGGGTCCCACGGAGGGGCAGGAGGAAGAGGAGGAAGGATTTCGAGGGGCTGCACGGGGCGGGGGGGAGGATTTGGGACCGAAACCGAGAAACCCAAACGACGACGACGTCCCGAAGAGTTCGGCCCATCAGTTGGAGTCGGAGTCGGAGGAGTCCCCCGAGGAGGAGGAGGAACTGCTGCTGCCCTCAGAGTCGTTGTCATCCTCGTCCTCATCGTCCTCATCCTCATCATCCTCGTCGTTCTGGGAGGGGATGGGGTGGCCGAGAGAAGGGGGAGGTCAGGGCAGGGTTGTCACCCCATTGTCCCCTGCTCACCCACCCACACAGAGCGAGACCCCCACCCTCCCACCGCTGCCCTGGGGGGCTCCGGGGCTGGAGGAGGGACTCGGGGCAGGAGCCAGGAGTGAGTTTGCAAGGGCTCAGCTCTTGGGGGGCCGTGCTGGAGCAGCCCCCTCACCTCTGCCACTGCGGGGAGGCTCCCGACCCGCCTCGTGCCTCAGTTTCCCCCCTCTAAAGCCAGGGAAGGAAGAGGCGTGAGCTGAGAGCAGCGAGGGGGTGGAAACACCTCACCTGTCCGGGGGCGAGCACAAGGCACGGACACGGGTTCTGGCCCCAGCTCCATCCAGCACACTCAGAGTTCAGTTGCACCGGTGCAAAGCTTTGACTCCGGTGACTTACTCGGCATTCGCACTGGCGCAAACGGAGCCGAGACCAGACTCAGTATCTCCACCAGGAAAAAGACAGGAGATTTTTTTTCTCTGTTCAGCTTGGGGGGGCTCTGCACACCCCTCCCATACACCTCTATAGGTCCCTGGAGGCTGCTCCTGCCTGTGCCCCACGGCCCCCACACCAGGGGGATCCTGCTCCCCTCCTCCTCCTCCTCCTCCTCCTCCCCGTGTCCCTCTGTGTCCCGGGGCCTCCTTGGATCTATCTGGGTGTCCCCCAGCCCGGAGGAGGGTGAGGGAGCCCCTCCAGGTGCCCTCCCCGTGTGCCACGGCCTCACCTCGTCCCCGTCCTCGCTCTCCTCCTCGCTGCTGGACTCCGAGGAGTCGCCGCCTTCCTCCGACGAGTCGCCGTTGTCGTCGTCGTCGTCCTCGTCTTCGTCATCGTCTTCCTCCTCCTCTTCCTCCTCGTCGTCGTCCTCTGATTCCTGCAGGACAGGAGGGGTCCTGGTGAGTCCCTGGAGCTCCACACCCATGGGATCATCCCCCTTTGGGTTCCCCCATCCATCAGGCAGATGAAATGATTATTCCCTACCCCACACCTTCCTGGGAGCCTTTCTCCATTTACACCAAAAAGGGTCCCCGAGTGGGTACCAGGGCTCAAAATCCGACCTGGATGTGCTCTGAGCAGGGATTTGGGGAAAGTTTATGGTCCCGAGGACAGGGCAGGCAGCTGAGGGCACACAGGATGCCTCAAACACGGGGTGGGGGTCACCCCTGACACGCTCCCCAGGGAGGGGGCCCGGGGGTCCCACGGGGCTGTTGTGACTCACCGACTTGGACTGCATCGTTGGCTTCATCTTGGGGTTGGGGCCCCGGATCTTCCCTATGCTCTTGCGTTTCTGTGGGGGCAAAACAAAACCCTTTAGGGCTCAAGCTCAGCTCCTTCCTGGTGCCCAGCCCAGAGAAAACCCCACTGCTGATCTGCCATGGGGACAAACCCCACTGGAGGGATCCTCTGGACATCAAAACCTCAGCCAGGACTGACCCTGCCCAGGGTCTCCAGCCCAGTCCCGAGCCCCTGGCAACCCCATCCCACTCCCAAACCCCTGGGATGCCACCCCAGCAGTGCCCCAGGGATACTCACGTTGGAAATGTGTTCCTTGTATGCAGCTCGTTCCTGCGGTGAGAGGCTCTGTGGGGACAGGGACACAGTCAGGGATGGCACCGAATGGGGGATGGAGCAGGGAAAGCTTTAACACAGGGCACAGCCTCCTCACGGCTGTAACTTTTATCCTTTTGAAGTTACAAAATGTCAAAAAATGCTCCGGAGATTGGTGGTTTCCGGAGGAGGGGCGGGAACAGAGACCAGGCCAAGCGCCATCCCCAAAAAACCAACAGATCCCAGAGTCTCCCACCGCTGGGATCCAGCACCCACCTTGAGCCAGATGTCGAGGTGCACCTTGTACTGTTTCTGCTGCTCCTCTGCCAGTTTTTTGTAGTGGTCCTTCTGGCCCTGGGAGATGCGCTGCCAGCGGCTGCCGATCTCCACCATCCTCTCCTTCAGGGGAAGGTGGTTCAGCTCCCCGTTGGACAGGAGCTCCTGGGAGAACTTCTGGTAACCGTTCCTGCACGGGGAGAGGGCGGGGACAGGGCTGGGACAGCGGGCACAGACAGCGGGCACTGCCCACAGCCCCTGTCCGGCCACACCAGGGTCCGGCCCACCCTTTTCCTCCTTTTGTTCCAGGCTCTTTTCCCACCAGCACAGCCACACCCGGTTTTTCACACCCCAGGTACTCACATGGGGGGTTTCTTGGGCTCTCCCTGGAATTTCATTTTCTTGGTGGAGTTGGTGGAGCACGGAGGGGCTCTCATCTCGCTCAGCTCCCTCTGAGCCACGGGAGAGAGAGAGGGAGGGTCAGGAGAGGGGCAGTGCTGGTTAAGGGACACGGAGAGGGACAGGACGGGGCAGAGACTCACCTCGTATCGCTTCTGATCCTCCGCCGCCTTCTTGATCCACATCAGCTTCTCCTTCTTCTCCATGTTGTTCCAGGTGGCCTCCATGGCCTTCAGTGCCTTGCCCCTGTCGTTCTGTGGGACAGAAACACCACAATGCAACCCAAACCCCCTGAGACATTGGGGTGCTGCTGGTGGGGCACTGCTCCCTCCCCCTGTGACCCCCCACCCTCCCCACAGCCCCCAGCCCAAACCCAGGTGTGAACCTGCTGCTGGTGGGAGTGATGATCCCAGCTCCAGCCCCCTTTCCCAGCCCACTCCTCACCTTGAAACGAGCCAGGTAGTCCCCGATGACGCTCTGCTGCCAGATCTCCTCGGCAGTTTTGGGAGACTCGGGCAGCTTCCCACGCTCCTCTTTATCTGAGCCGTGTTTCTTCTCTGACTGTGCCTTCATGGCCGCCTCCCGTGCCTTGTACTTGGCCTGGGCAGGGGGCACAGGGCGAGGGGGGCACGGGGTGAGGGGGGCATGGCAGGGACACGGTCCCCAAACACAGGGGGACACTGCAGCTGTCCCCACAGCAGCACTGACAGCCCTCCCACCAACCCCAACCCCATCTCGGAACTCTCCCCATCAGGAAAACCATCAAAAGCCTTAAAATTAAGGCTCAAGGGCCCTCTGAGGTTTCTCTGTCTGGTGGGTTTTGACCCCCAGGTGATGAGAGGGGGAAGACACAGCCAGTGGTGACACTGACACCTGTGTGACAGGTCACTGCGATGCTCCAGGGGACATTTGTGCCCCTTGGTGCAGGGCAAGGACAGGAGCAGCCCGAGATGCTCACAGGAGCAGTGCAGAGGGGATGCAGGATGAACACAGGGATGGTACCAACCTTCTTTTTCTCGGAGAGGTCGTTCCACATGCGGGCCAGCAGCCGGGTCAGCTCGCTCTCTGACAGCTCCGGCCGCTCCTCCTGCAGCTGCTTCCGCTTCTCCTCCGAGAAGATGAACATGGCTGAGATGGGCCTCTTGGGCTTCTCTGAGCTGGCCTGAGGGGACACGGGGCTGTCAGGGGGGCCAGCCCGTGCAGGGAGCAAAGCCCTCAAAGCACAACCCCACCCCAAGGCTCTGGCAGGTGCTGCCCCTTCCCTCCTGGGGCTGCTCCCACCTTGCCGGTCTCTGGTGAGGATTTTTTGGATGCAGGACTCGTTGCTCCTTTGCGGTTGCTGCCCAGCATCTTCTCCTCGCCCAGCACCCGCTGCTGCTCCTCCTCGGGCAGGCTCTGGGTGGGAAAGGAGGAGGGACATCGTTAGGCAGCCCAGTGCTAATGAGGCTTTGAGGCAGTCGGGGAATAGGGACGCTGGGGAAGGGAATTAATGCACTCTGGTGTCCTGAGCCAAACCCTGTCCCAGCCAGGACCAGCACCTGGAACTGCACATGCACAGCCTAGGGGTGGCCATGCTGTCCCCCTCTGTCTGGGCACTGTCCCTGTCCCCCAGCTCAGCTGTTCCTCAGTGAAAGCAGGTGGGCAGGTGCCTGGATCCGGGCACACCCTGGGGTTTTCCACCCCGTGCCCCTGCAGCTGCAGCCGTGTCACCGTGTCACCGTGTCACATCCGCCCGGGGACGGGGACAACGCCGGGGTGGCCTCAGTGCTGCTCCCCCGCCCACGCCCCGCTGAGGGAAGGAAGTGAGAGGCTGCACAGCCACAGACACTGAGCACCCTCCCCTCCAGCTCCCCCCAGCTCCCCTCCCAGTGAGATGGGGGCTCATCTTCACCTCCCAGTGCCCAACTGGGAGACACTGGGTCGGGCATTAGGGCAGCCAGAGGGTCAAGGCTATGTGCAGACATCTGCACAGCACACATGGCTGGGTTCAGATGTGTTTTGGGGGAGCAGAGAAGGCTGCTGGGCCCCCATTAAAGCCATCCCAGTGCCTGGGCAGAGTTCCTCAATCCCAGATTTGGGATCTCCAAACATTCCCTCATCACTCACCTCCAGGAAGCGGAGCAGCTCGATCTCGTAATCTTTCTTTTTCTGGAGGGAGATGGAGATGTGTGTGGTTACACAGAGATTCCCTCACTCCATCCCTCCATCCCTGCCCCTTGCAGCCCTGACCCGGCCTCAATCCCTTGGCAACAGCCTCCTCCACCTGGACCATCTGTTTGTCCCCCACAGGAGACAGGACCAGGGGAGGTGACCGAGGATCTCAGGGAGAATTGGTGATGCAGACAAGCACAGGGACTGAGAAAAGGGGATTTTGTAGCCCAGACTCTGCCATCCCACTGCTCCTTTCCCACAGCAGTGCTGCCCACCTGCCTCTCCCCCACCTGCCCGTCCTCAGGCACTCACCTGGTCACACTTTTTGTGGTAGGCGTCCTTTTCTTTTTGGGACAGCAGCTTCCACTGCTGGCTGCACAGCACCATCCGCTCCGTGCTGGGCACGTCTTTCATGTTGGCCATCAGCTCTGCACAGTACAGGGAGTAGCTGTTCCTGAAAAACCCACAGAGGGACCCAGCGTTAGGGAAAAGCTGCCCTTGTGGTGCTAAAAGCCTCCCCAAAAGCCCCCAGCTGGGCTGTGCCAGGCAAGGAAGTGAAGTGCCTGTGTTTTAGGGCAGCTAGGTGCTGGATCACCCCATAAAAGGCAGAGTGTCACTGTAAACCTGGCTCAGATTCTGCCCAAAATGTGTGTTTGATGTATACTTAAGGACGGGTTTGAAGGGATCACCACAGAATCATCAAGGCTGGCAAAGCCCTCTGAGATCATTAGTCCAACCATTAACTAACACTGCCAAGCCCACCACTAAACCACGTCCTCGAGTGCCACATCCACACTTCTTGAACACTTTCAGGGACGGTGAGTCCACACCACTGCCCTGGGCAGCCTGTTTTGTTTTTGGGCTTGATGTCAAGAAATTTGTCCTATCAATCCCATTTAACCCTTCCATATCTGCAATCCCAGAAGTTATCTGGGCTTGCCAAGCCCAGCAGAGTCCGGTTTCCTTGCTGACAACAACCAGCATCCCCCACAGCTCCAGGAGGGGACAGAACTCACGGGGGTGGCTTTGTGGGTCGTCCGTCGAACTTGTCCTTGAGCTGCCTCTCAGCCTTGGTGAGGGTGGAGCGTGTGATCCCCTCCTCGCTGATGTTCAGCTCCGGGTGCTTCTGGATGTAATCCCTCATGATCTCCTGCGGGGAAGGTCAGAGCAGTCAGAGGGGCTGCCAGCCCCGCCGCTGGGGCCCGGAGGAGGAGGAGAGAGAAGCCAACCACTGCCCTAATCCTGAGGATCCTGCCTGCCTTGCCCCACACACGGCTGGAGAGGCAGGGCTCACTCTCACTAGGGACCTGCCAGGACCTGCCTGAACCCCCACTCTGGCTATTGGGACCAGGATTTCTGCTGGGTGAGTGTGGAGGGGACCAGGTGAATGAGGCTGCTCCCTACCTCGTACTCCTTCCGCTGTTCCAGGGCCTTATGAATCCATTTCAGCCTCTTTTTATCCGAGAGTTGAGACCACTGCTTGCCCAGCGACTCTTTCACCTCCTTCGTGGTGGCCTGAAAACCCAAAGCCAGAGGTGAGGGCAGAGGGGTAAAATCCAAAAAATAAAAAGAGATGAAAAAATATGAAAAAATGGCAAAAAAAATGGCGTGGCCTGAAGGCAGCCAGCATGGGATGGCTGGGAGCCATTGGGGCTGTGTGGGAGTGAGGGGCATGGCCAGAGGTGAATGTCTGTGCTGGAATCCTTTCCTGCCCTGACTCAGGCTTGTGGTCACCCTTTCCTAGCCAAAAAAAAAATGGGAGGGCTGAATCCTTGAGCCTCTTCCAGGTGTGCAGAGCCCCTCCTTACCTCTGTCCAGGAGCTCCTAGTGGTTGTCCTTCCATCCCGACCCCCTAAAAATGCTTCTCTCCCTTCCCCCTCCTGCCCCCAGCAGCGGGGTCCAGGACCCCCCAGAGCACTCACACTCGCACTCACTCCCACCCACCGTACTCACATCTGGACGCACTTTCAGGTAGATCTTCTTCTCATGGTTGTACCACAGCTGCTGGGGGGTCTTGGGTTTCTCGGGGACGTCGGATTTCTTGGCGTTCTGGATGAGGTCCGGGTGGTCTTCCCTTCAGCGGGGCAGGGAGAGAGTCAGGGAGGTGGCAGTGGGCAAGGAGAGCACCCCTAAACCTGCCTGCCTGCTAAGATTGTCACCGCAGGGATGAGCCTCTGTGGGTTCAGGTACTGGGGGCGGCCCCCAAAAGGAGCAGGAGGGTTTTAGGAGAGATTTATGTTTGTCCCTCCTTGGGGAGCGTTGGCTACAGGCATTGCTGGGCTCAGCTCCAGCCCTGAAGCAGCAGCAGCAGGTCGTTGGGAATGCCTGGATCCACCTGGATCGTTGGGAATGCCTGAATCCACCTGGGTCATTGGGAATGCCTGGATCCACCTGGATCGTTGGGAATGCCTGGATCCACCTGGGTCATTGGGAATGCCTGGATCCACCTGGATTGTTGGGAATGCCTGGATCCACCTGGATCATTGGGAATGCCTGGATCCACCTGGGTCACAGCAATCACATCCCAGGGGAAGGTCTGGGGTGACTGGGGGGACACTTCAGCCGTTATCAGTGCTGGTGGCAGGGCTCCTGTCCCCTCCTTGCAGACCCTGACCCCCAGAGCAAGGCTGGCCCTCTGCTCTCCCCATCGGGGGATGCTCTCAGACACCTTTTCCTTGCTCTCTTTTTGCTGAATTCCCTCTTCTCTTCAAGCCAAAAGCCCATCAGGGCTTCCTCTGTAAAGAAGGGGAACCTGGAATTGCCTGGGGGGGATCTGAGGAGATATTGGGGGGGTAGGGGGTGCTGCCTGCTCACCTGAACCTCGCCAAATTCCTCTCAAACTCCTGCTTCTCTCGCTGGAAGTCCTGGATGTATTTCATCTGGGGACACAAAGCCACCGCAGAGGTGGGGAGGGATGTCAGCACCAGGAACAGGCAGGAGGACACGTCCCTACGGACCTGCCTGGGCATCCCACCACCCCAAGAGGGACTCGAGGGCTCCAGAGCCCACAGGATGGTCCTGCAGAGGGTTTCCAGCCTGCCCAAGATTCAGCAGCCAGGTATATCCTCTCTCTGTGCATCCCGGCAGTCCTGGGAAAGGGATTTTGTGCCCTGGACTTTTCCTGGACACCCCAGAGTGAAAGTTGGGCCCTGCCCAGGCTCTGGCATTTCCAGGTGGGCAGATCTCTGCTCACAGCATCTCCCAGAGCCTGTCCCTGTGTCCCTGGCCTGGCCAGGGTGGCACAGAGGGGCGTGGGCCTTAACCCCAGCATTAACCAGGGAGCCACCCAAGGGCAAAGCCACCATCCAGCTCCGTCAGGAAGAGACGGACCAACGGACAGACCCGACCAGCCTCCACCCCACGGATCCTGGGAACCAGGGCAGGAAAAGCCAAGGAAGTCTTACAGGTCTGACAGGACTAAACAAACACCTGGCTTCTCCTGTTGAGAGCTGGATTGAGCCCTGGCCAGGCAGAGCCTGAGCTCTGCTGGTTTTACTGGAAGAGCTGAGCAGAGCCCAGCACACACACAGAGGCACGTGGTGGGAAGGGGCTTGCTGTCACCACCCACCCCCCCAATACCTTTTTCTTCTCAGGAAGCTCTTTATATTTCTTGGACAGGATCTTGGTGAGATCCAGGTTGCTCATCTCGGGGTGAAGCTTGGCGTATTTGGCTCGCTTCTCCATGAAGAAGCGGAAATAGGGAGTCAGAGGCTTCTTGGGGAAGTCGGGGTGTTTCTGGGGGAGACAGCAGAGTGCAGGACACTGAGCACGGAGCTGGCAGCACCACTGGGGCACAGCCAAACCCTCGGCCTCCTACTGCTGGGGGACACTGCAGAGTGCAGGACACTGAGCACGGAGCTGGCAGCACCACCGGGGCACAGCCAAACCCTCGGCCTCCTACTGCTGGGGGACACTGCAGAGTGCAGGACACTGAGCACGGAGCTGGCAGCACCACCGGGGCACAGCCAAACCCTCGGCCTCCTACTGCTGGGGGACACTGCCTCCACCCAGCCCTGCTGGTGAGCCAGGGAACAAGGACCCAGGTGATCCAGGGAACAAGGGCTCCCCAAGGAATTACAGCATCCCATGGCTTGGGAATCCTGGGAGCAGCTTCCAGCCATCCAGAGCAAGAGGGGACACACTGGGGCAGCAGCAGGAGGAGGAGATGGGACCCAACTCCCAGGGATGGACCACGGGCTGCCCCAGTTGAAAGCAGGTCAGGAATGGGACAGCAGCTCCAGCCCCTCTGGAGCTAAACTTGGATGCAGACAGCTTGCAGTACAGACATATTAAATGTACCCAGGAGTTGGCCCAGGCCCAGCTCTGTGGCCTCCAGGGCCTTGGGCAGCAGCTGGACACCAGGATTATGGGCAGTGAGGTGCCTGTAGGGGCTGCCACGTGGATCTGAGGTGCCACAGGGGCCACAGGCCTCCCTCTTGGGCAAATGTGGGGTCATCCTTTAGGGACTGAGACTCGTTTTCCTGCCCAATACCTTGAGCTTTTTGCCTTTGTAAGGATTCTTCACGTGCTCCTCGGCGTCCATAATGAGCTCTGTGAGGGTCCTGAATTTCCTCACCTGTGTGGGAAATGAGGAGACAAAGAGCTGAACAGGGGATGGGGCAGATCCCTGGCAAAGCAAAGCAGAAACCCACCCACTGGGTTTTGTAATGCCACCCCAAAAATGGCTGACCCCAGCCCCCTGAGGGGGTCACAACGCTGAGAGCAGCAGGATGGTGCTGGCACCAATGGCCAAGGACTCTGGGCACTCAATTTGGAAAATTCCAGCAGCCCCAGGAACGTCAGTAAGGACACTCAGACCCTGCCACAAAGCCCCCAGGAAGCCCCCCTGCAGTGCCAATTACCTCATTAGAGATCTCCATCCACTTCATCTTGCACATCTCCCCTGAGAAGTCCTTGAAAGCCACTTTCTCCCAGTCCAGGTGGGACTCTGTGGTTTTGAACTTGCTCCCGTCGTTGGAGGGCAGGTTGTTCTTCATGCACTCCAGGAGGGTCAGCATGTCCTCCTGCGACCAGCGGTCTGAGCAGCGAGAAATGGGATCAGCCAGGGGCAGGAGGCCTTTTCCTTTCCCTTTCCCTTTCCCTTCCCTTCCCTTCAGGACACAGGGACTACAGCTCCCATCGTGCCGTGACCGAGCGCCAGGACACGTAATCTCCACACGCTGCCTCTCGAGATTAAAGATCAAAGGGAACGTGGCCGTTTCCATCATCACCCTCCAGCAACTTCCTACGGGCCAAAACAATCTGGGCAAAGCTAGAAATTCCACCCGGCGCAAACCAGAGAGACTCGCTCGTTCATCCCAAAGAACCATCAGATAAGGGAGGGCTCTGCTGCAACGGGAGCAGAGGGTGATTTCCTGCCCCTGCGGAGTGGCAGGGGAGCACTGAGCTCTCCAGCCAGGCGGGAAGCAGGGAAATGCACTTTCTAAGTGTGTCCAGAGCAACTGGAAAACCTCAGCGTTGCTTTTCCTGCACCTCAGAGAGGTTTGTGATCACCTGGGCCCGGCTCCACGGTGACCTCTGCCAAGGTCAAAGCTCCAGACCACAAAGGGAAGGGGGCAGAGCCCAGCCCAGCACCTCCTGTCTCACAGAGGGGTCCCTGACAGGGCAGGGATGATGTTTGTGTCACCCCAACATCCCCCAAACTGCTGGGAGGAGCATCATCCCCATCTCCCATAGGAACACGCTGCTGGAATGGTGGGATGGGCACATGGCAAAACCAAGAGAGCCTGGAGCGATCCTGAGGCCAGGACAGGCAGCAGCACCGTGCTGGGACAGGCAGCAGGCAGGATATCCCAGCCCTGGGTGCCTCAGCCAGCTCCCAACCTCGGGGCTGCTCCCTTGCCAGGGGAATTCCTCCCTGCTCCCAGCTCCCACTCCAGCTGGGGAGCACAGCCCGGGGTGCTCTGCAAACATGGGTGGCCCTGGGGAATGCAGCAGGGCCTGGGAGCGGAAGGAAAATTCCCTGGGGATGGGATGGGCTGGAGGAGGAGCAGAGCCCCGGAGCCACCCGCCCACACAGCCCCGGGATGGGCACCAGGGATTCCCACAGCACAATTCCCTGCCTCACCTCTCTCTGCCAGGTGAAGGCTGAGGTGTTTGGAGCTGCCCACGGGACGTGGGGCACCCCAGAGATGGGGACTCGTCATGGATGGGAGTGGAGCATCTCTCCCTCCATCTCCAGGAATGAAACCGAGCTCACAGAAATACATCCAGCTGCACGGATTTCTCCAGCTGCAGCTCTCCCTCCACTCAAGAACTCAACGTGAGGAAAACCACTTCCATCTCCTGCCCTTGCAGGGGTCGGGGGAAGGACAATTTCCCCAGAATCCCAAATCCAGGAAAGGGATATTAAAGGACATACAGGACCTGGTGAAGGGAGCATAACCAGGGCATGACCCCCCTTCCCATTTCCCCTCCTGGATCTGCCTGGTTGGGGGTCAAAGTAGGAACAGTTTAGGATCCAGCTGGTCCCTGCAGTGACCTCATCAGGGATTAATAAGGAGGGAAAAGACAGAAAGAGCCCCCTGGAAATGAAGGCCCTGGTGGCTCAGGGTGTGTCTCTATTCCTGGCTTCATCCCAAAACACCATGAAGAGGCGAAAGAGACGGGAAACCCCCATTCCCTCCGGGGCTGGGGGAGATCAGAGCTGGGGGAGGGAGGACACAGCCCCAGGTTCTGCCTTCCTGCTTTTCCCATCCACCCTCCAGGCCTCACAGGGGAGGACCAATGAGGCAGAACAGGGCTGGGAATCCGGTGCCAACCTCACTTGCAGAAATCAGGAGGAATTACCAAAAGCAGCACAGCCACAAAAATCCAGAGGAAACAGAGAAGGGGATGAGACACCCCCCACAAACCTGCCCACATCGAGCTCAGTGCCTCAGTTTCCCCTCTCAAATGCAGAAACACACGGGGACCTTTGGCCCTGCATGAACCCCCCACTGGCAGACAGACAGAATAACCACATCCCAAAGGAATACAGAATTAAAAAAAACACTGGAAACATCCCCAAATCCTCAGTGGCAGCAGAGTGGGGACAACAAGGACCCCCACCCTCAGCCCTCCATCCCTCCCTCAAGTCCGGGGCACGCTGCAAAAGGCTGGAATTGCAGCGTTCTCCCAGCAGGATGAATGGGGCTGTCTGTGCCCTGGGACAGATTTATCCCGGCTCTCCTGGCACCGGCAGGGCCGGGGCTATATTAGGAAAGCTGCCCCGGTGTAATTAAATCCATGTAAAGTCCCCGAGAAGGACACGTGCCCCAGCCGGGTTCGCTCGAGGCAACAACCCCCAGGAAGGAGCAAAACTGGGGGGACCTGGCAGGTGTGAGGGGTCTGGGAGACCCAGGGGGTTTGGAGGGGTGGAGTGCCAGAGCTCCACGAGCTGCCCTAAATAAACATCTTTCATTTTCCCCCTTGTTTTCCTGCCCTTTTTCCAATAAAAGTTGAAGCTGTGATGTGACGCCGGGCTCTGGAAGCTGGAGGCCCAAGGTAACGGCTCGGGTTTTAATGCAGGCCAGATGTGAGCAGGGAGGGCAGCACCTCTGTGCCAGCCCCCCTTTCCCAATCCCCCCTGAACTCCAGTCCTCCCAAAGAGCATCCCAGAGCCAAGGGGCTGCTGGAGCACTGGAGCATGAATCCTTGTGTTCATCCACGTGTGTGAGTGTTCCCTGAGGTGGATCAGAACTCAGAGAGGGCAAATTCCTCTCTCTGCCTTGATCTGCTGGGACCACAGATCCTCCATCCCTCCATCCATCCATCCATCCATCCATCCATCCATCCATCCATCCATCCATCCATCCATCCATCCCTCCTCCTCCTCTTCCGAGCAAAGGGGCGCTCCAAGGTTTGTTTATTATTATTATTATCATCATTATTATTATCATTATTATTATTATTTTTAAGCGTGGCAGCAGAATTCCTCTGCAAGCCCTTTGGGAATGTTGTGGGGAGGCTCACCTTGGTTTTTGGGAGCTGTCATTTCCAGGTCTGCAGGGCACTCAGCTTCGCCGTTCATCCTCCACCTGCCTGTGCCCAGGACGGTCCCGCCGGCTCCCTCCTCACCCTCTTCCCGAAATCACTCCCCAACAGCTCTGCAAGGAAAGGGAGAGCCCTGCTGAGCATCCCCCACCAGGACGGGGAGGGTCCCCAAATCCTAATGGGGATTCAGGTGTTTGTCCATCCTCTGCAGTCCCTGGTGATGAGGGGCTGGAATATCCCCCCCAGCCATCCCTGTGAGCTCCAGGATCATTAATAGTGATGTGACCCCCACATTGGTCACAGGAGGAGGAAAAAGGTGTGTGGGCAGGGGAGAAGGGTCCAGGGGGTTGTCCCCAAGGTGAGGGTAAGATCCGAGAGGGATCCCAATAAATCCCAAAGGAGACAAGTCCAAGGTGGCTCCCTGGGGTGGGGGGGATCCAAACAAGAGGATCCGAGTCAGGAGGGCTCCAGGGGAATCTCCTCTAAGGGGGGTTCACTCCCCCCAGTGCAAAATGGGGGTTTCAAAAAAAGGCCCACCACAGATCCAGCAAATCCTCCCCAGAGCCAGGGACATGATCAGAGAAGAGAGGGGTCCCCCAGATCCACGGGGGGCATTTGGGAACCTCGGGGGGATTCAGGGCTCTCCCAAGGGAAGAGAACAAGCTGGAAGAACTATTTCCACAGGAGAAATAGCTCCAGATCCAGGGGAAGGATCCTCTCAGGCCCCACGAGGAATGACTTTATGGCTGCATGGGGAAGGATAACCTAAACAGGGAGACCCCAAAACTCGATGAGGGGTTTGCAGGACTGTAACCTGGGGGGGGATCCCCATGGGGGATTCCTCTGGGGGAGCCCCGGGAGGGCAGATCAGGCCCGGAGGCCTCAAGGGGAGCCCGGGCAGGGACAGGCCCAGGCCTGGGGGGGAGCAGGGCCGGGGCTGGGCCTGGGGGGTCCCGGGGGGTCCCGGGCTCGGGGGGTCCCCTGGAAAAGGGGCTCCAGGCACTGCCAGGACAACCAGACCCTTAAACCAGGGGAGGATCAGCCAGAGAGGGCACAGGGTACAGAACCCTCAAGGCCCTGGAAAGACCCGGGAAGGTGAGACCAGCCCTGGAGGGAAACCCAGAACCAGGCCAGGCCCCGGACAGGCCTGGGGGGGCCCGGGGGGTCCCGGGCTCGGGGGGTCCCCTGGAAAAGGGGCTCCAGGCACTGCCAGGAGCTCCCCCAGGCTCTGGGACCAGGGGAAGGATCACCCAGGGAGGGCAGAAGGTGCAGAACCCCCAAGGCCCTGGAAACACCCGGGAAGGTGAGACCAGCCCTGGAGGGAACCCGGAACCAGGCCAGGCCCCGGACAGGCCCGGGGGGTCCCGGGCTCAGGGGGTCCCCTGGGGAAGGGGCTCCAGGCACTGCCGGGAGCTCTCCCAGGCTCTTGACTGCGGGAGGATCATCGGGGAGGGCACGGGGTACAGAACCCCCAGGGCTCAGAAAACACCCGGCACGGTGAGCCCAGCCCCGGAGGGAACCCGGGCCAGGCCAGGCCCCGGCCAGGCCCCGAGTGGGCCGGGACAGCCCCGGGCCCGCCTGAGGGAGGAGACCCGCCCCGGGGGGATCACCTGGGGCCGGCTGAGGGCGGGATGGACCCTGAAGGGACTGAGAGGAGAAGGGGGAACCTCTCCAGGCCGGGCTGGGGCGGCCCCCGGGGGGGTTTGGCGCGGGCAGGGCGAGCCCGGCCTGGGGGGTCACCGGGGGGGAGATAAACAGGGGGATCGCGGTAAAGCCGGGGAGGAGGAGGAGGAGGAGGATGAGGAGGATGAGGAGGATGAGGATGAGGAAGGAGGGAGCGGGCGGGCCGGGCATGGCGGGGGCGGGGCCGTGCGCGCGCACCGGGGATCCCCGCGGGGGCGCGCACAGGGCGGGGGGGGCACACACAACACACACGCGGGGGCGCGCACACGGGAGCGCGCGCGGGAGGGAAACCGGATCCCGCGGGCGGAGGAGGGAACGGGGACGGGAACGGGGAGGATGGGGACGGGGAGGAGGAGGAGGAGGCGGGGGAGGAAGGGGCCGGGCCGCGGGCGGAGGCGGGCAGCCCGCACATGCCCTGCGCCGCCGGCCAGCGCCAGTCTCCTCCTCCTCCTCCTCCTCCGCCACCGCCAGGCAGCAGGAACCGGGTGGGACCGAGCGCGGGCGGCCCCGGCGGCGCCTTCCCCCGCCCCTGGTTCCCCCACCCGGGCGCCAGCGAGCTGAGCCCCCCCCTCCCTTTTTATAGATATTTTTCTTCTTTTTTTTTTTTCCTTCCAACAACACCCCCGGGGGGGGGCAGACAATAGAAGGCGAGTCGGGGGGTTCCTCCTTCCCCAGGCCCCCTCTCCGCACCCCCGGCCCCCCGCAGCGCTGCTGGGCTCCATCCCCCTCCCCGGGGCCGCATCCCCCTGCCCGCGCCCCCTCCCCGTTACCGGCCGCTCTCCGCCGCGGCACAACAATGGCCGGGGCCGCGCCGCCTCCGCCCGCGCTCCGAGAGCCCCGACAAACCCACCTCTCCGGGCTGCCGAAGGGGGAGGAGGAGGAGGAGGAGGGAGGAGGAGGCTGGAGGTGGATGGGCTGGGGGGGGCGCGGGGGGAGCTCGCCCCGAGCCGCCGCAGCCCCGGAGCCGCCGGGGGAAGGAGGAGAAGGAGAAGGGAGAAGGAGAAGGAGAAGAAGAAGGAGGAGGAGGAGGAGGAGGAGGGGGAAGGGGGGGCGGGGATGCCCGGCTGGGGGCGGCCGGGCAGCTGCAGCGAGCCGAGCCGAGCCGAGCCGAGCCGAGCCGAGCCGAGCCGGGCGAGGGCAGCGCGACCTCCCCGCGCCGACCCCCGGGGAGCGGCTCCTGCCCGCGTCCTCCCCCCCCCCTCCTCCTGCTTCTCTTTTTTTTCCCCCACCACCGCCGCCCCCTCCTCGCTTTTTTTCCCTTTCCTCCTTTTTCCCTTCCTCCCCTTTCTTACCCCCCTTTTTGCCTCCCCGCGACCCCCTCCCCGAGCCCGCAGACCCCCACCCAGCCCCGCGGGGGGCCCGAGCCCGCGCCCGGCCCGGGGGAGAAAGGGAAGGAAGGGAAGGGAAGGGAGAGAAAGGCGGAAGGGAGAAAAAAAAAAAATGGAGGATGAGAAAAAGAAAAAAAAATTAGACAAAAAGGAAATAATGATTAAAAAAAAGGGATAAAAAGGGGATAATGAGGGGAGATGGATGGCGGGGCTCGGCCTCTCCCGGGCACGCACCGGCGGCGCTCGGCTCCGGGCTCCGGGCTCGGGGCTCCGCCAGGCGCGGGACTCACCCGGGCTGGGGAAAACAAGCGGGCAGCGCTGGAAGCCTGCCCCCGAAATCCAGCTGCGGCACCGGGGAGGAGGGAGGGAAGGCGAGCGGGAAGGAGGGAGGGAGCGAGGAGGAGGAGAGGGAAGGGAAGGGAAAAAAGGAGGGAGAGGAGAAGAGAGGAGAAGGGGGGGGCACACCGGGGCCGGGAGCCGGGCGCTGCCCCCCGCCCCGAGCCCCAGCGCGGTGCCCCCCGCGGGCGGGCGGGCGAGGCGGGCGAGCCCCGGCGGCGGCGGCGGCGGCTTCCTGCCCCTGCTCATTCCCCTGCCCCTGCCCCTTCCCCCTGCCCCTTCCCCCTGCCCCTTCCCCCTGCCCCTGCCCCTGCCCCGCCGCGGGGCCTGCGCCAAAACACCCCTTTCTAGTTAAAAAAAAAAAAAATTAAAAAAAAATTCCTCTCTTTTATATATATCTATCCTAAAAAAAAAACCAAAAAAAAAGCAAAAAAAAAAAAAAAAAAAGCCCCCTGCGGTGGGCGCGACCCCCTTTCCCCCACCCGCGCTGCCTTACCGAGCCCGGAGCGCGGCGGCGGCGGCGGCGGCGGGAGCCCGAGCCCGAGCCCGGGGAGGAACAAAGCGCCTCCTCCAGCCCCGCCGGCGGAGCGGCGGGCGGCGAATGGCGAGAGCGGGCTGGCTGGGCTGGCTCGGCTCGGCTCGGCTCGGCTCGGCGGCGGCGGCTCCCCCGGCGCGGGCAGCACGGACCGGCGGGGCCGCCGCTTGTTGTTTTTTTTTTGGTTTTTTTTAGTTTTTTTTTGGGGGGCTCGGGGGCTCGGCGCGGCGGGGCCGGGGCGGGGGAGCGGCGGTTGAACGGCGGCCAGCTCTGCAGCGCTGGCCCCGGGCGTGGACGCGCTCCAGTCCCCGCAGAGACGATGGCGCTTTCCCCCGCCTCCATCGCGCTGCGTTCGCTCTTCCAATCAGCCGGGCTGAGCGCGCCGGGATCCGCCGGGAGCTCCGGCCCCGCCGCCGCCGCCGCCGCCGCTGCCCGCCCGCCCGACGCGTTTTTTATTGCTCTTTGCTTTTGCAACACTGTGGTGAGAAGAAAAAGAGGAGGAGGAGGAGGAGGAAGGAGAAGAGGAGGGAAAGGAGGGGGGGGTGGGGTGGTTGGTGGTGGGGGGGGGGGAAGGGAGGAAGAAAGAAAAAAAAAAAAAAATCTCCTTACATGTGCAACAATCCTCGGCCGGCGTTTGCATAGAGAAAAAAATTTAAAAAAAATAAAAAAAAAATGGGGGTGGGGGGGAAAAGAAAGAGAAATAAGGGGGGAAAAAAATCAAGGGAGGGGTGGGGGGTGGGGGGAGCCGGCCGGGCCCCCTCGGCTCTGCCCCGCTCTGCCCGCCCCGGGCCCGGGACAGCCGGGGGGGCCGGGGAGCTTCCTCCCCTCCCTCCTCCTCCTCCTCCTCCTCCTCCGCTCCCTTTCTCTCCTCTCTCTTTCCCTCTCCCTCTCTCTCTCTCTCTCTCTTAATTTTTTTTAATGGAATTTCTCCAACTCCACCTTTGTTGTGCTGGGCGTCATTCCCCGCAGCCAATCCCGGCCGGGCAGCGCCGGCACATTCCGGGCCGGGCCGGGCCGGCTCCTTCCGTGCTACCGGCACGTTCCCGGGGCCACCGGCACAACACGGGCCATCCCGGGCTCCCTCCGTGCCAGGGACCAGCCCGGGGCTCCCGACACAATCCCGGCCAGCCCGAGCTCCTTCCGTGCTACCGGGCAGCCCGGGCTTCTCCCCTACCACCGACCAGCCCGGGTTTTTTCCCTACCACGGGCCATCCCGGGCTCCCTCCGTGCTACCGGCACAATCCCGGGGCTCCCGGCACATTCCGGGCCAGGCCGGGCTCCCTCCGTGCTACCGACCAGCCCCGGCTCCCGGCACATTCCCGGCCGTCCCCGGCTCTTCCCGTGCCCCGGGCCATCCCGGGTTTGTCCCGTCCCACCGCCCGTCCCCGGCCGCGGTTGTTTCCCCGGCCCCGGCCCATCCCCGGTGTCTCCCCCGCAGTTCCCGGCGGCGGCCCCGGGAGCCTTTGCTGGGCTGGGCTGGGCTGTTCCCGGGTTGTTTATTCCCCGGTTTATTCCCCGGTTTATTTCCCGGTTGTTTCCCCGGTTGTTTCCCCGGTTGTTTCCCCAGCTATTCCCGGTTATTCCCGGTTGTTCCCCGGCTGTTCTCCGATTATTCCCGGTTTATTTCCCGGTTATTCCCTGGGTTGTTCCCGGTTATTCCCGGTTATTCCCGGCTGTTCCCGGCCTCCAGCACAGTCCGGCGGCTCTGGCCATGGGGTCGGTGCAGAGCCCCCGGGAACGCGGGAAGGGATTTTTGGGAATGTTTGTCTCGCCCAGCCCGGCGGGAATGGCCGCGATCCGGGGGGGGGGTTCACGTTTGTTTAGATGGAAAAGGAAATAAGGGAAATAATAATCCCCAAATCTGGGTGTTTTCTCTGCCCTGCTCGGCTGGTTTGGGGGGCGCTGAGAGGGGGTTGATTTGGGTTTATTGGGGTTTATTTGGGGTTTATTTGGGTTTATTTGGGGTTTATTTGGGGTTTATTGGGGTTTATTGGGGTTTATTTGGGGTTTATTTGGGTTTATCCCGGGGGGAAGGGACCCGCGGCTCCTCCGCCACCTCCCGCCCCCAGCGGGGCCCAGCCCGGCCAGGCGGATCCGGCGCCGGGGGTTTAATCCCTCCTGCCAGAGCTTGAAAATAAAAATATATGTATTTATTCCGCGTGGAAAAAAAAAGGCCTGGTGGTTTCAGGAATTGTCGCTGTTTTGTGAGAGGGGGAAAAATGACAAAAGTAAAAAATAATAAAAAACCCCCCCAAACCCAAAACTAAAAATTTAAAAAAAAAAAGAAAAAAAAAAAGAAAAGAAAAAAACAAAACAACAAAAAAAAACCCACCCCAAAACAAAAATAAAATAAAATAAAATAAAATAAAATAAAATAAAATAAAATAAAATAAAATAAAATAAAATATTGAGAGCCAATCAGGCCCAATACATAAAAATTGACATTTTTAATTTTTTTGATTTTTTTTTTTTTAATCGATGCAGTTTTCAGTGTGCCCCAGCCCCAATTCTTCCACAGCGATTTTGTGGCTTTTGTTACCAGCAAGGCACACTGGAGACCTGGGGATGCAGACCCTGCACAGGTGGGACTCCCAAATCCCAACAATCCCCCCCTCCTCGCCCTTCCCAGGCCTTGCTTCTCACCACGGGAATTTTTTATTTTCTGTTCCTCGTGTCGGTGAATATTTTATGGGAATAAAGCTGCTGGATTTGGAGGGATTTGTTTGCTTTTCTGTTTTTTTAGTGACGGTCCCAGGGGGTCCCGGGGGGTCCCAGGGGGTCCCATGGGTGGGATGGTTCAGCATTGAGGTTCTCCTTTCCCAGGGTGATGCTCCTCTGTGTCCCCCCTCATTAACAACCAATTAATCACCGTTTATTTCCCCCTCATTTACTCCCGGCCTTCCCTAATTCCCCCCCTCCGTTTCCCGGGGCTGAGTGAGGCCAGTTCAGAGTCTGACCCGAATTCCCCAGGCCAGAGCGGGGCTGGGGGCGACCTGGGGGACAACAAACTGCTCCGGGGTGGGAGAGCTGAGGGGGGGGTTTGGGCCTCCAGGGCTGGGGTGTGGGCTGGGAATTCAGGAATTTGGGAGTTTAGGAGTTTAGGAATTTGGGAATTTGGGGATTTAGGAATTTGGGAATTTAGGAATTTAGGAATTTGGGAATTTGGGAGTTTAGGAATTTAGGAATTTAGGAATTTGGGAATTTAGGAGTTTAGGAATTTAGGAATTTGGGAATTTAGGAATTTAGGAGTTTGGGAATTTAGGAGTTTAGGAATTTAGGAATTTGGGAATTTAGGAATTTAGGAATTTGGGAATGTAGGAGTTTAGGAATTTGGGGATTTAGGAATTTGGGAATTTAGGAGTTTAGGAATTTAGGAATTTGGGAATTTAGGAATTTGGGAATTTAGGAGTTTAGGAATTTGGGAATTTAGGAATTTAGGAGTTTAGGAATTTAGGAATTTGGGGATTTGGGAATTTAGGAATTTGGGGATTTAGGAATTTAGGAGTTTAGGAATTTAGGAGTTTAGGAGTTTAGGAATTTAGGAATTTGGGAATTTAGGAATTTGGGAATTTAGGAGTTTAGGAATTTAGGAGTTTAGGAATTTGGGAATTTAGGAATTTGGGAATTTGGGAATTTAGGAATTTGGGAATTTAGGAATTTGGGAATTTGGGATTTTAGGAATTTGGGAATTTGGGAATTTAGGAATTTATGAATTTAGGGAATCCACGTGTTTCCCTCTCAGGAAAAAGGGGACCAGCAGCTCTGCTGGGTTTGGGACAACCTGGTGGCCGCTCTGGGGTTTATCCCACCCCTCTGAGAGGTTTTTGGGGTTCAGATGATGCTGATCCCCGTGGAAAAGCCGGGGGGAACGGGCAGGGCCCTTCCCACGGCCCCGTCCCTTAATGGGATTATTGTGGATAATCGGGGTCAGGGCAGGGGCAGCTCGGGGTGTCCTGGGGATGTTCCCAATCCCCGGGGAATCTGGGCACGGCCCTGGGGCAGCACCAGAGGAGGGAGAGGCTCCTGGGGTGGCTGTGGGGAACAGGCAACACCCAGGGGTGGCTCTGGAGAACGTTCCAGAATGTTGGAACTGCAGCCAAGACCTTGGGATTCCGGGATTCAGGGATACCCCAGGGTGCCATGGCGAGGGTGTTGGTGCAGCTGCAGAATTCCAGGGGGATGGAGACGCTCAAAAGATGCTGCTGAGCTCTTTTTCTTTTGGACAGGGATTAAGGCCCCAGCCCACAAAATTCCCCCAGCTGGAAATAAAAACCCCCATTTCCTTTTGCTGGTTTCGTTAATTTGTTTATTAAAGCCTGATACAGAGGTGTGGGGAAGGGAAAGGGGGAAAACCCCCCAAAAATCAAAACATTTTTTATTTCAGACACGCTATTAATAAAACTAAACCAACCCAAACACGAGGCAGTGCTGCTGCCCCTTCCCACCCCCCACCCCAGGCTGATTTTTGGGGTCTCCCGCTCTGATTTTCTGCAAAAAAGGAGCAAATTTGGAACCTGATCTGGTGCTCTGGTCACATCCAACCCTTGGGGCCGCCCAGGGCAGAGTCAGCCCTGGCAGGACTGGGGGAGGCTCGGCTGGATTGGGAACAATCCCAAGGGAAATGGGGCAAGACGTGATGAGCAAGCGAGGGAAAAATCAAGGAAAAACTACACGGATTTACCTGAAACACTATAAAAATAAAGAGGACTAATTAACTAACTAACTAACTAACTAACTAACTAACACTAACTTATCAATTAAATGACGCTGCCAGACTGGTCCATAGAGTTTAGGCCCTGACCAGGATCCTTTAAAATCATCTTTTGTAGAAAATTCTAGATTTTTGCTATAATTCTCTAGTATATACACACACTCACGTGGCCCCAACTGCTGTGGGGGCACAACCAGCCCGAAAAATAAATTACAAACCCCCCCAGAAGCATCAAATATACAGATCACTCCTTGCAGCTATTTTTTTTTTTTTTCCGTATTTTTAAGTTGCATTTTCAGCCTTTTTTTTTTTTTTTAATTTTTGCTTGGCTCTAAGTGAATTCTACTTCAAGAAGCATCAGCATAATTGTAAAAATTTTTTTGTGCGTTTTTAGCGTGATTGTTTTCATTATAAATGTATAAACCCCCTTGCTGGACTATTTACATCCTGGACTGTGGGACAATCCCGTGGAGCAAACGATGGAGAAAATGGGAAAAGGGGCTCCACAGGGTGAAGAGTCTGTCCCAGCTTGTTGAAAATTAATTTGGGGAGAGGGGCTGGGCTGGGGGGGCTCCCTGGAGGGAGGGGGACAGTGGGGACAACCCCATCCTGCTGTATCCTGTCCCTGCCTTCCTCCTCCCTCCAGGGTCTTCCTCCAGCTGGTGGTGGCCTTGGGGATGGGACAGTGACAAATCCCACCTTGCCACAGGTGGAGGGTGGCTCGTGGGGCCCCCCCAGCCCTGGCAGCCCCTTCCCCAAGCAGGCAGCAAAGTGAGGGGGGGGAGATCACATCATCCAAAAGAGTTTTTAAAATAAACAATAAAATAAAAAGGGAAAAAAATCCAAAAAAGGGCTGCATTCCCAGGGTGGGCAGGTGGGGATTGTGTCCCCAGTCCTCCCTGGTGGCCTGGTGGCGCCCCCGGGGTGGCAGCAGGGGGGATGGAAGCGGGGCTGGGGGGGCACTGGGGGTCGGCCCTTAACTGGGCATCTGCACCTCGTTGTACACGTCTGTCCCCTCGGCCTCCTCAAAGGTCACCACGGCGTCATCGGCGTCCAGCTGCGGAGAGCAGGGGACGTGAGGGGACGGGGGGGACAGGAGTGGGGACAGGAGAGGGGACAAGGAGGGGACAGGGGAGAGACAGGAGTGGGGACAGGGACACCAATGGGGATGGTGGGGGCTGGTGTGGGAATGGGAATAGGGGCTGGGGATGGGGACAGGAGTGGGGACAGGGACATTGATGGGGATGGTAGGGGCTGGTGTGGGAGTAGGAGCTGTGGATGGAGATGGGGATGGGAACAGGACTGGGGACAGGGACAGGGTGAGGGTGGGGACACGGGTCGGAATGAGGGATGCAGACGGTGACAGAGATGGGGAGGAGAACAGGGATGAGGCAAGGACAGGAATGGAGGTGAGGACAGGAGCAGGGACAGGGACAGAGGTGGGGCTGGGGACAGGAGCAGGAACAGGGACAGAGGTGGGCTGGGGACAGGCAGGGGCGGCCAGGGCTGTCACATACACATTTGAGCTCGATGTCCCGGAAGATCTTGGGCAGCAGGAAGCGCCGCAGGGGCACGGTGAGGATGAGGACGAAGGGCAGCGCCAGCGAGGCCGGGGTGGACTTCACCACCCACAGCACCACCAGGAAAACGATCTGGGTGAAGGTGAAGAGGTGCATCCTCCAAGTCTTCACCTGTGGGAGCAGGAGACGAGCGTTGAGGACAGGGACAGCATCCCACACCCTTCCTGGGGTCCAGTGTCCCAATGAGCCCAAAAAGGGTCAGCGCTGAAGGAGGAGGCTCCAGGGAGGAGCTGCAGGGGTGTCACAGCTCAGGACACCCCCAAACCCAGAGCCACCCACGGGGGTCACACAGGGCCAGGGACACAGGGCTGGTCACACAGGGCTGGTCACCCATGGGGGTCACACAGGGCTGGGGACACAGGGCTGGTCACACAGTGCCGGTCACCCATGGGGGTCACACAGGGCTGGTCACACAGGACTGGTTGCCCATGGGGGTCACACAGGGCCGGTCACCCATGGGGGTCACACATGGCTGGGGACACAGAGCTGGTCACACAGGGCTGGTCACCCATGGGGGTCACACAGGACCGGTGACACAGGGCTGGGGACACTGGCCACTCACCCGGGTGACATAGGGCTCATCGGGGTGGTACTTGGGGGGCTTCAGCAGGAGCAGGATGCGGTCGAAGAGCTGGATGCCGAAGAGGGAGGTGACCCCCATGTAGAGGAAGATGCCAAAGAGCACGGCCAGAGGGATGTACTTCAGGATGGGCTCCATCAGGATGGAGACTCCTGTGGGGAGAAGGAGAAGGAGAGGTTGGGGAGAGTCCCTGGGGGGCTCCCAACCCTCTCTGCCCATCTGGGGACCCCTCCCCAGCTCACCAATGAGCACGGCCACCAACAGGCCACTGATGCGCTGCTCCTTGACCTCCAGGATCTGGGATTTCTCTCCCGGAGCAGAGGACTTGCTCATGATGGTGAGGGCGTTGGCGTGGGTGATGGTGCGGACGGTGGTGGCGCTGAGCCAGGGCATCCCAAAAAGGGCTGCCAGGCCCCCCATGGCCACGATCAGCAGCAGGTCCAGGTGGAAGCCGGTGCCCTTCACCAGTTTCCTCTCAGGCTTGCTGACGATGAGGCTGTGGGGACACAGGGACCAGTTGGGAACACAGGGACCGGTTGGGGACACAGGGACCAGTTGGGGACACAGGGACCAGTTGGGAACACAAGGACCAGTTGGGGACACAACCCTCCCGAGGAGCTGCCCCTCTACCCCCAACCCACCAGGCACCCCACTGCCCTCCCCTGCCCCCATCTCCCTCCTCACGTGGTGATCTGAGTCTCGAGGAAGATGAGGATGAAGACCAGAAGGGCGGGAATCACGGAGGCAAACATCATCCAGATGGGGAAGGGGGTTCTCTCCCCCATGGGGTGGATAAACCAGCCCCGGGCAGTGGAGTTGGTGACCTGCAGCCCTTTGGGGACGCTCAGTTTCTGTAGGGGAGCAGAGATGGGGGTGAGGGGTGGGACACAGGGACAAACACCCACCCCCATGTCCCCAAGAGGGGACACCCACCCCCTCCCCAGCCCTGCCCTCCCAGACCTGGGTGTAGGTGTCGTTGATGAAGAAATCAGCCAGTGCCATGATGAAGATGGAAATGGGCACCCCAAAGTCCCCGATCAAGCGCCGGACCTGTGGGGACACCATGAAAAACCTGCATGACCCCCCCTCACCCCAGCCCAGGGGGGTCTTGTCACCCCCTCCTCTGCCCCTGAACCCCTGGTCTGGCCCTGGGAGCGGGGGGAGCCCCACCTTGCCAGGGAGGAAGGAGCTGTTCTTGAACTGGCGGAGGAAGAAGGCCAGGAAGAAGGTGCCGGCCATGAGCACCAGGGACAGCAGCGCCGTGTTGGGCTCCGGCACCCCCGGCTGGAAATCGGCCTGCACGTCGTACACCCGCTGAAGGGGGTGAGTCTTGAAAATCTGGGGAGGGGGGGAGGAGAGAGTGAGAGTGGGGATGGAGAAACGTGTCCCGCCCTGCAGCCCCCTGCCGTGGTGGGAGCCCTTCTGGGTGGGTTCAGGGTGTGAAGCAGAGGCTGGGTGAGGCCGAGAGCTCAGCACAGGTTGAGCAGGGGGTGTTTCTAGGGTTGGTTTTCTGTGTGGTTTTGGAAGGGGGGTCAGAGCAAGGGCTGGGTGATGCAGTGGGGATGGACAAGTGTGCCCCCAAATCCCCCTGCAGAGGAAAGCTTGGGTCACTGGATCACAGAACAGTCAGCACTGGAAGGGGCCTCATGAGCTGGGAAACACCTGGAAAAGGGCAGAAAGCACCAGGAGCCTCCATCCCTCACCTGCACCCCACTGTTCCTATGGAAACCTGGCTGATAACCACAATCTCCAGCCCCCTCCCCACCCACAGTGGGACCCCCCGTGTCCCTCACCGTGACCAGCTTGGAGAAGGTCTCAAAGATGAAGATGAGGGAGATGAGGAAGGAGAAGATCTCCTGGGTGTAGCGGGACAGGTACCGCACCAGGAAACTGCCCTCGCAGGCCACCACCACCAGCACCAGCAGGATCAGCCAGAAGCCGATCCAGACCCGTCCCACGATGTACTCCATGCCATTGCTGCTGCAGAACTGGGGGCAGCACAGCCCTGTCAGCCCCCTGGAGCCCCCCTGGCACGGGCACCCAGAGGTGCTGCACCCACAGTGTCACCTCCCTGGGATGGGGGGGCTGTGGCAGGACCCCCGTGGGACCACCCGCCCTGCAGCACCTGCCTGGTATCACCCATGGGGTGTCACCCGCATGGGTTCAGCTGTTTGGGATCACCCACGGGGTGTCACACACCTCACATCACCCCAGGGCCACCACCTGGGTGGCTCTACCTGACCCTGAGTCATCACACGGGTGGCATCACCCCTGTACGCCCTCCATGTGCCATCCCCCTGTGCCATCCCCCCTGTGCCATTGCCATCCCCCTGTGCCATCCCCCCTGTGCCATTGCCATCCCCCTGTGCCATCCCCCTGTGCCATCCCCCTGTGCCATTGCCATCCCCCTGTGCCATCCCCCTGTGCCATCCCCCTGTGCCATTGCCATCCCCCCTGTGCCATCCCCCCCGTGCCATCCCCCGTGCAGCTGCACCCTGTCCCCATCCCTGTCCCTGTCCCCGTTCCTGTCCCTGTCCCTGTCCCTGTCCCGGGCCTGCAGGAGACGCCCCAGCCTCGCTGTGGGGACAGCTGGTGGCAGCCGTGGGGCACCCAGGGGCGCAGGGGGGAGCACCCACCGAGTAAAAAGCCTCCTCAAAGACCAGGAGGGGTCCCGAGAAGCCGACGACGAGGAGGGGCTGGGCGCTGAGGAGGCTGAAGAGCACGCACTGCACACAGGTGGAGATGAGCAGCTCCGACACCCCCATCATGCCCTTGGTCTTCTCACCTGGGGGGGAACAGGGCAGGTGGGTGCCAGGTGGGGGGACAGCGCTGTGCCCCCACCCCACACCGAGATTAGGGGCAAGAACCCCCCTAGAGCAGAAGGCAGAGACACCCCCAGCCCCACGCCCAGCTCGGGGGGACATCCCCGTCCCCAGGAGTGTCCCCAGCCTGTCCCTGCCATTACCCAACAAGCCCCCGAAGGTGATGGCGGGTGACAGCGCCGCGAAGTAGATGAAGATGACGGCGGCCAGGCACTGCGGGTTGAGGGCGTCCCTGATGTCGCTGA